>NC_140775.1:16589107-16776317 GCF_044657685.1 Stegodyphus dumicola
CTTTTGCACCTTTTTTGATAAACTTTGCAAAGCATATGTCTGGAATTAGCAAATAAAAAAATAAAGAACATAATCACCTTTTGAACATCCAATCTATATGAGCTCGTATACAAATCTTCAAAGTATACATTAAACTTACTTCAAATTCTTCCCAAAATCCAGCTTTGCCACTGCTCTGACTATTTTCCTTTGCTAATTGCTGAACTCTGCATTCAATTGTTGAAGCAGTAATTCGAGTTGCATTAAATGGCATTTTGAGATGAACTACTGTCCCAGTTGTTTCTACCATTGGATTTTTCTTATAATGCTCTACCAGATCTGTCAAACTGTCAAACTTTTCACCTCCACCTACATCATATTTACCATCCTAAAATATAAAAAATGGTAACTGACAACATGTGTCATGGAATTATTAAAACTTATCTTTAAACAACAACATAAGACCATGCAATAACTTACAGCCTAGGGACTAATAAATCATAAAGTCTAAATTTGCTAATTACACATAATGATTTTTAGAATAGATAATGACTAGTTATGCCAGAAAATTACATTTTGTAATTTGCTGCTTGTCCTTATAAATACATATTTTCAGTCTAAAATTCAAAAAAGATTAAATAATTCATGATTCAATATTAAGATGTAAAAATTGCAGCATTATGGCTTTAACACATAATAAGACTTTCAGAGAATTACTTTGATTTGCTGCTTGTTCAGGAATTTTGCTCTTTTATGTTTCCTTATGAAAAAATATAAGAATAATCCTTTGCTTCCAAAAGCTTTGAATGAATGCTTCAAGCTTGTAATTCTTAAAAGCATGAAATTACACTCCCACCCTCCAGTGGCATAATTTTCTCTGATTCTAAATCTGCTCTCCAGGCAATCCAGAGGGGCACTGGTGTGCTCATAAACACAATAACAGCTGTCTTCAAAACCTGCCCTTTACAGTGGATTCCAGGACATGCCGATATTTCTGGCAATGAACAAGCTTACTACCTTGCCAAAGAAGCCTGAAATGGTACTCAACTTTCCAACAGTTTAACCCTTGCTAATGCAGCTGAAGACTCATTTCCCAAAAAGTTAAGAAAACTCCTGAGCTAAACTTAATCTGGCAACCCTATTAATAATTGTGTGAACATTACACCGATGTGAGTATTAAAAACTGATTTTTATGATCATAGCTTTTTCTAAATTCCTGTAATTGTAAGATGATTTTTTTTAAGTTACAACAAATTGATGTATACATGGGGAGCAGTGCCAAGTTGCTCTGTGATGGAGAGAATACTGCAATCCTCTGATGACTTTTTAGATTAAAACATATCATAGATCATATGCAGAAGATAGATGTTTGTTCTATTTTTCATTTCATTAATTTGCTACTGTTTTATGTAATTTTCAGTGTGCCACCATTTTTTAAAATACCTACTGTTTTGGATATGTTAGAATAATGAAAAATTAAGACTATCAAAAGGATTATATATAATAGCCCTTTCTATATATTATTACAGGAGGGTGGAACTGATAATCAGAGAGTATAGAGATAAATTTTTTTAAACCACTTCATGATCATTTTTTAGAAAGCACGATGGATCTCTTGCTCCCCCCCTTTAATGAATAGTGAAACGGTTCTCTTGTATGTAGCTGGAAGGCGAATGTATGTAAATATTATTTTGATTCAGTTTCTCTATTTTGAAAGGAATTTAAAAAAAAAAAAAAAAAAAGATAATTAAAAACAGAAATACTAAAACAATTTCAAAAACGAAGACTGAATATCATTACTAAATGAAATACAATAAATTTATTGGCGGAGTCTACTCAGATATTCAAAATACAGTACAAAGTCCGAAATCCGGACGTCCATTATCCGGAATGATCTAAAATCCAGACCTCAAAGCCACAAACATTTTTTTTTTTTTTTTGTACGATTTATGCATGTGCATTTAATTTTTTCTTCCATAATAAAACGTGGAGATTTTCAATTAAAAATTCCGATTCTTAATTTCGCTTAGACAATAAATAAAATACCTCGTTATGGAAAAACAATCATGTGAGCATAAATTTGTGAGATTAATCATTTGGCTCCATAGTTGAGTATCTGCTTGGCATACATGTCAAACCAAATATTCACCTATTTTATATCCCTGACGCCAACTTGGCGAGTCATTATTCATTATATTTTGCTTTCATCACCGCATGTTTATCAATACATGACAGCTTCAGTAATAACTCATGCTGTGAGTATTTGAATAAGAGTATGGCAACCTTTTATGCTAACACTACACTTGGCGATGATTATAGATTTTTTAAATGCTGACAAAGAAAATTTCAACAAAAATTTCTTTTTATATGCTAAAAATAGATTTTGTTAATGAAACTCATAGGCCCAAAAGATTACATTTAGTGCTATTTTAATTAAGAATAACTAATATGCTACTCACCATAAACGGCGGCAGAATATGTCGGCACCAGACGACAGAATTTAGGGAAGACAAAATTTTTGGAATTTGGGGAAGCACCGAGCGGCAAAATTAAGAGATGAGAAGTTTTTTATGATTTAGGGAAAGCACCTGGAATCCAAAGATTACACGCGGAGAAGTATATGTGGGAGTATTTATTCAGGACTCAGATTAGTTTTAAGCATGTGCAAGAAATAAACGTAGGTATAGTAAAGAGCTAATACAACTCAAGCTTAATTCAGTAAGCAGTAGGAGCAAGACAAAATTTAGCGAAACAACTTGGCTCAAGCAACGCCAATCTTATGATACACAGCCAATAATGTATAATGGATGCTATTAAGCTAGGCTAAAATTATCTTAGCTGATTCTAAGGCATTTCAGTTAATGTAGCAGACGTGCTGCTCCCTAATCTCCTAATTTGATCCAGCTTATTATTTTTGCAGACTTTTATTATAACGGCAATTTTATAAAAATTAAGCTTGAACTTTCGATTATGTCGAAAAGAGTTTCCAATTCTGGGGCTGCCTACGGATCTACAAAGCAAAACCATGTTTCGATGTCCAGTAAACAAAAAGTCGAATTGCTGCAAAAAATGGATAGAGGCTTGTCTCAAAATTATGCGAGGAGTATGGTATTAGAAAGTCGACTGTATATGACATAAGAAAAAAGGGGGGAAAGTGCAGAATCACCCACTGCTTGGAGCGTTTTTAAGAATTGCACAAACTCTGTATCTATGCATACATCGACCTATTTTCACTTAAAAAGTGTCACATAAATAAGTAGGCTATTCTGCACTTTACCCGAAAAAGGAACTTTTAAAATTTTTTGTGGAAGCATCTTCAACAATTTAGATTGAAAGAAATGTTTAATAAAGTAAAAAAAATAAATATTAAGCCTTTTTTATTGTAAATTTTGATAGCCTTTAGATCATAATTGTTCTTTATTTCATAAATTACGAATTCATATTTTTAAATGTATTATTTCTGCATACTATCTTACCAGATTTAAATTGATGATTTAATATCCAGAAAAATCTCAAATCCAGAATTGCCGAAGTCCGGATGAAACCGGATTTTGGACTTTGTACTGTTGTATTAGTATTAATAAATCTGTGTAAAGCTGAATAAAATTTACTTTTAAATATTCATTTATGCACTGATTAAATTTGTCACAGTCCTTTCAATGATATTTAATAAATGTTTTTACTGATGTATCTGTTCAGAACACACAGTAAAAGCCGAAATATTCGGCATTCAACTAACTGGAAAGTTCACAAAACCAGAATATTTTAGAAAAAAAAATTTCCAAATGAGAGAATTGCAAAGCCATTGTCACCAAACAGTGTGTTTTAGTGCCAATAATGGATAAGCATGACATCACAAACAATAAGAAGTTTGTTCTGTTTTAATGTAAATTCATTTAATTCTTGATAAGCCAGTTTTATTTTTGAAAAGATTGATATAAGTTCTATTTTTCCTTACATTTTGGAAAAAAAAAAAAAAAAAAAAAAAAGATAAATATTTGAGGGCATCAACAAAAGCCATGTTACACAACTTAGCAGACAGATAAACTATGACAATGTAGCATGAAAAATTATAAGTGACTTAAGTTTTTATTTGTTATTATACCTGCAATATGCATCTTTTTATTATCTAACTAAATAAAGAACAATCTGCTCATTTAAATTTCTGCCAGAATGATTGCTGACATCTCTAACACATTTTATGTTCGGGATTTTATAATCAGATCAGATGTTTTACTTTCATGTTTCACCTTGGCTTTAATTTCTGAAATGCATTGTTTTTGAAAACTTATATAATTTTAAATGTATGCTTTTGATATTCAAGTTGATAACAAATAAGATGACTGGTTTTAATAATTTTAAGAGTAGAAATTTTCCCCATTGAATAGGTTTTTCTAATGTCAGTTTCATTTCTTATATGCTCTATTCTTATATGCAATTTGGCATTTCCCTAGCTTTGTAGAAAGTCAAGTTTTTATTGTATTATTTTATAAATTGCATACCTGATAGCGAATCATTACATGAGTTACTTTATCATCAGTTCTCACAGACAGTACAAAATCACCCGGTTTACTCTGGCTTTCACGGACTAAAAAACTTCCATTTTTTCCTTTATCCATTAAAATGCGTTCAGCTTCTTTTCCTGATAAAGGTCCATGAAACCACCTGGAGCATTTAAAAAAGAAAGAAAAACTTCATAAACATAATCTAAAGATAAATCTTAATTTTTATAAAACAATGCACTTTTAAAAATTAATAAAAATTCTATTTCTAAAATACAAACAAAACTTGCTTCGATATATACAGGCAGAACATGAATATTAAATTAAAATCAACAGTGAAAAAAATCATATTGTATCTTCTTAAAAATTAAACAAAGTTCAGCTGGGTAGCTGCTTTCTAAAGGAAACTAAGTCTAGATAATTTTATGAGGAATGTTGGAAATACCTATATTTAGTTAATACAAATTCTTAGTAATAAATTTATATACCATACACAACCATAAGTTTAATCTTCCTAATGCCATTAATTATTAAGCAATTTTTAATTTGAATTATTTTTGTGGTCTCCATAGTGCTCCAAAAGTATCAGTAAATAATAATACATTATTTCTTACTGAGAAAGGCTGTTTTAAGAATAATTTCTATTCATGTAGTAAATAAAATAAATGTATCTTATATAAAATTTCAAAATAAGCAACTTTAATGACTTTAACCAAAATTCAGAAACCATTTAAAATAAACTTAAATTCTCCACTACATTTTTCATACATTGGACACATATATAGTAGTAAATATAGACATCTGTAAAGCAAGTACTATGCCCAATCTTCTTTTCTCTTATGTGAGAAGATAGAACATACTTTTTAATATAATATAATCCATGTATCATATATCAGTGGATATAATGATATCAGTGTTAGTGTTCATTTTAGTATTCTGTGAGCTAGAATGTTTCTGCTTAATCATGCAAATGTCCATACATCACCTCTTTTGTGCTCTTGCAGGTCTCCAGCAAATCAGTGGCTTCCTAAGACATCCTTAAATGGATCAAACAGAAAACAAACATTGACATTTTTCTGTTATGCACCTGCCATATAATTTGGCAGGTTTTCTTTAATTGGCAGGTTTAATCTGGCAGGTTTTCTTTAATTTTATGGTAATAAGAACAGTTTACAGATGACAAAAAAAGTATGGTAAGTGATAGCGAATAGATCATCACCTCTAATATGCCAAAATTCCCAGCACGTGTAAAAACAGCAAAGTAACCCAAAATCCAACAGGTTGAGATCTAAATGAAATATGGAAAGTTCAATACATAAGATCCTACGATTGCTGAACTATATGAACAATGTTGGTCTTTAATGGTTTGGCAATACACCTCAAGCAAAATCTATGAGAAGCATGGTTATATGTAGAAGCATGGTTAGTTTGACATTGATTTGCCATATCAGTGATGATCATTTGTCAGTTGATAAGAATCATAGTGAGCCCTGCATGTGCATTCCAATCATAGTGTCATCTGTAACAGCTTTGCCTGGGACACAATACATTCTTCACGTGTGATAATTATCTGGCCATTTCTGAATATCTATAGCTACTTATACTATCCTGTGGTGAAATATTTGCAAAGTATATATAAGCGGTTTCCATACTGCACTAAAGACATCTATGGCTTTTAAATCCTAATATATCTTTAAGCCAGATGACACAAATGACTGCTCTTTCTTCATCTATAGCACAAATGGATAAAGATGCAATCATCCTTCCCCAAAACTAACAGTAAAAATGGCATAATTGATGGGGACTAATCAAAGTTACTAATGTTCATGAACAGTCAATCTATTAGCATGCTAAAAATAATAAAAAATTAGGCCTAACATACAAATCATTATGACACACATATGTATAATTTTTTACTTATCCTCATAATGGAAAGAAAGCAATTTAGAATGAATTATTTGTATAATATAAAAGAACTTAATAAATCCTGTTCCTCAATATAAATGAGTACTAATCATGCTATATTTCCAGAACTAAAGTGCAAAACAAGATAAATATATCCATAATATACAGTGTGATCCTAAAATATCTGATAATTACTTGATTTGAAAGTTTAATTTACATTGCACATATTTTCACTAATAATTTTCATTTTCTCACAAACTGAAGTCATTTGGCTTATCAGTTTTTAATACTATTATTATTATTTTTAACTACAGACCATAATAATAGTTTCTAGGTACTTGCCTTCTGTAATGGCCTTGGTAAGAAAGTAGATTTGGTGCAATCCTGAACTGGCGAGAAACAAACGGTTACTGATCTACACATGTAAGAAAAAAAATCGTTAACGATCTGCACATGTGCAAAAACAATCAATTAATGATCTAAATGGTTTTTCATTACTGCATTATGTCAATGTAGTGATGTTTTACAGTAAAATGTTCATTATGCTTATTATTTCCAATCTTCCTTCAATGGAAAAAGGAGATATTGTTGATGTTTGATGTATTAACAACAGTTGCAGACCAGTGGCCCACAGAAAAGGTCTGTTACAAAATGAATTTTCCGGGATGCTTAATAATACATAGAGTTTTTCATTATGTTCATATATGTTACTTTTATATAACTGCTTACATAATTGGTTGCTGAACACTGGTAGTTCGCCTCGCATTCAATTTCAAATGAACGGGCTGGCAGCATGAGTATTTTTGTGGTTTTCCCCATATGTAATGTGGATATGAGCCAATTTTCCTCAGAAAGTCCTATTTAAAAGCATTCCTACTCTTAGGCCTAAACTTTGGCCTGAACTTTAACCTTTAACCTTTGGCCTGAACTTTAACCAACTTGATAACCTGAACTTTGGCCTAATCAAGTAAACCAAACCAAACTACAGCCAGAATTGTATTAATATTACAATAAATACATATGTACAATAAATTCTTTTTATATGTATATATTAAATAACTTGCATAGTATAGACATTAAATAAATTGTCAATGTATCATCTATCAATTGTCAATGTATAGTCAATTTAACTTCCTTGAATGTTTACAACATTTGGCACAAATTGCATTTTCTTAAGCCCGTATTGAGTTTTCTCTCGCCAAGGCAGCTACAGATGACAAGAACCAATTTCTGGATCATTAGAAAAAATAAACAAACAAATATTTTAAAGAATAACATAATATAAATGGTGTTCCACAAAAGTCCTTATGCAGCCTTTATTTTTGCAGCCATTAATCACAGACACATATTTAAATTATAAAAATGTGGCAAATGACACAACATTCATACTTTAATATTTTTACATTTAGAAAAGTTAGTTTTTAAAAATTATAAAATCCAGCTATTATTTGATCCTCATTTTATTATACTCATTATAAAAAATAAAAAAAGATAATGTATGAATCTTATACAACCAACATATCTAAAGTTTGAGATTATATTCAAGAGTCATATGTAGTAAAATCCAATGTAACCGACAATATCAAAATAATGGCACTTTTGAATGCCTAAATTTAAATTCGAAATTTAGGTGCTAACACTTTGAATACTTAAATACATGTTATGTTTCTGCTGCCCAACATAACAAGCTTTAATATCCAATGTATTATCCAGAATACAAAGGTAACTACCAACTCCTTTTATGTGTTGATAACACATGTAGGTAACCTGTTCGTAGATGATGAATCAAGTGATGAAGTTTCTCTTGGTTTTAAAACTAGTCCGGCTGCTATGACCAACATATTGGATTTTATTACAGATTTGGAGAAAATTAATGTTAGTATAGAGGAGATAAGGCTTTTCAAAATATTTGAAGAACTGATTGTAAAAGTACATGTATTAAAGTTCTATGACATTAATAAGGATGTAACTCAGATGCTGTTTTACATGAAAAATCAAGGAATTGCTTATTCCTCCAGAGCTCTAATGAAGAGTCAGAAAAACTATGCTCAGATAGAAAAAGATCTTTACTTTTGGATGTTCTAAATTTCATCAGTATATATATATACATATATACTGATGAAATTTATATATACATATATATATAACAAACAAATTACAGCTATAATACTGATATATATATGACAAACGAATTACAGCTGAAACTGTTCGTCGACCATTAAAAAGATCTAAGAAACCTCTTTTTAAGGCACCTCGGTGATTGCATAGAATAATGCTAAATTTAAAAAAGTATGATCTGGATGTACATTACTAAAATGGCAAATTCTTATTAATAGCAGACACTTTAAGTAAAGCATATTTGAAGACAACAGAAGAAGATAATGATGAAGATACAGAAATCTGTATGCTGATTCTAGCATCTGATGATAAAATTGATGACTTGAAGAAAGAAAGTGAATGTGATGCTACACCATAATGTTTGAAGAAATATATTCTGGGAGGTTAGTCAGAAAAGAAACATCAAACAGAACCTCAAAGCAAAGCATTTTGGGCCTATAAAGATGAGTTGGCAATGGAAAATGATTTATTTTTCAAAGAAGGAATGGTAATTATCCTTATAACTATGCAAAAAGAGATGTTAAATTTAATTCATAAGGGTCATTTTGGGATAGAAAAATGTAAGAGAGAACCTATAACTTTTTTGGGGGGGGGGTCCACTTATGAACAAGCAGGTACAAGATAAAATTTCAAAATGTCCTATATGTAATGAATATCAGAACAAAAAAGTAACGGAACTTATGATACCATATGAAGTTCCTAATTTACCTTGGTATAAAGCTGGAACAGATTTATTCAAGATTAACAAAGATGTATACTTATTAATTGTAGATTAGCATTTCATCCTTTCTGAAATCATCACATTACTGGAGACTCGACATCCTTTCTGTAATCAACAAAATTACTGGAGACTCAAAGTCAGACAGTGATCAGTTATAGTAAATCTCATTTTGCAAGATATGGCATACCACTGACAGTGGTATATGATTATGAACCTCAATTTGCAAGTAAAAAATTTACAGAATTTGCTAAAAAACATCAATTTAAAAAAATAACAAGCAGTCCATACCATCCGCAGTCAAATGGATTAGCCCAGCATTCAATGCAAACAGTGAAGAAATTATTAAAGAAATCCCGAGCAGATCATGCTGATTCTTATATAGCATTGTTAGCTCACAGAAAAACTCCAACTAATGAGATGTTAGGATCACCAGCTCATTGACTTATGAGTCGTTATAAGTAGAACAATTCTTTCTACATCAGATGAATTATTGACACCTCAAGTTGTGAAAAACGTAAAACAAAAAATCAACCAAGAAAGAAGTAAGTAAAAGTCATATTATGATTGTCATACAAAAACATTACCATTGTTAAGCAAAGGAGATTACATTACGATATATCAAGATATTCATTAGAAACAGCAGTTGTAAAAGAAGTACATAAGGCGCCTAGATGATATATACTGAGATCAGAAGGAACAATATTTAGATGTGAAAAAAAAAAAAAAATATGATCCCAGATATGCTCAAGAGCAAAGATTAGAAGATCAAGTACCTAATTCCTTTAATTTGGATGGTGAGCAAAGAACTAGAAGAGTGAATAGAAAGCTGACCCCTCCCCCCCAAAAAAAAACACTTTTAAACTCTTTAAAAAAAGGAAGATATAACATTTAATATTTAGTAATTCATAAATGGCAACATTTAGTAACTTGTGAATGGCAACAGTTTGGATGCATGTAAAAACAGAACTACGTTAATATTGCACTGATGTGTAATATAATATTCTAGGCTTACAAACAAATAGCTTAAACGGTTAAAAGAGCACCCTCTTTATTTTATAGGCATGTTCTTTAGTTTTCAATAATTTGTATGATTTCTACATTATTTATTTAATACTGGCCAATATATTGAAAAATATAACCACTGGACTATATATGTTGCAATTTCTTCATATGACATCATAAAACATGAACAGATAAATTCTACATATATAAATTCAATTATTTGGTAAAATCTCTTATCCAAAATCAGTAAAGTCCTGTTAGAGATTCTACTGTATAAAATGAAAAGTGAAATAAGTGCATTTGTGTGTAACTAAAAACAAAAATATCAGTTTAGAAAAAGGTTTCTGATATTAATAGATTAAGTGATGAGCATTTCTATGCAGACCGTCATGAAAAGCATTGATCAATATATTTTTTTTTTCAAAAATTATAAAAATCTATATTTTTATCTTCTTCACAGAATCATACAGAATTCATGTTGGCCACTGGTAGGCTTTGGTATTAGCACATAGTCAATTCATAACATTATTTGCACAAGTTAAAAATATTTCTAGTTTAATGAATTTTTTTGTCTTATTTATTAGATTACTAGAAAGCCCGGCAGTCATACAAAATGGCCGCTGTTCTAGATATTATAAATCGTAATTAAAATGAGTTGTGCAAAGGTGTCTGCTAATTTAAACTGAATTACCCAGGGCAGGCGGCGAGGACACCCCTTTGCTTACTGCCTCACGGGGTTTCACTTTCTACTTTCTTAATTGCTTAAAGTAGAATGCAATGAAGGAAACCACTGGAGGTACATAAGAGCCCACCGCTAGCTCAATCAATAAAGGTGATTTAAATAATGAAATGCTAATTCACATGTTAAAGATCTCTTTGTACACAACATTTCTTGTGTAGATCTTTCCATCATTTTTAAGCTTGCCTTGCAGAGGACCATTCATTATTTTTAATTTTACATCCGGTCTTTCACAAACTCTTGAACAGGCAACATAAAGTTGACCGTGTCCAAATGCAGGCTCAGGTAAAAAAATGACAACACGCTTAAGCGTTTGGCCCCAAGACTTATGGATGGTGATAGAAAAGGCAAGGTTTACAGGAAATTTTCTACGTTTCAAATGAAAAAGCAACCCTGTGCCATGGCAACTTCACCCCATTGGCTAGTACACGCAAGCAACCAATAAACTATCGGCGGCAAACGGACACTTAAGCTGCATATATAGCAGGGTTCATACACATTTTGGCACAGGGAAATTAAGTACTTTTAAGGACCATTAATGAAAAAATCAAGGACCTATGAGCAAATGAGAATTGAATAAATTCAATTGAAAATATTATTCTATGCCTGAATTTCACTTTTGTAATACCACCCTAAAAATAAAATAGATCCCTAAGTAGTATGCATTATTACTAAACATGAATTAACTAACATAATTATTAATAAGTTTGAGAGTAAAATAAACTTTAAGCAATTTATCAAGTAGCATTAAATATTTTACACTTATAATAGTTGGACATATTTGAAAGAAGACGACATTTACTTACGTTTTACTAACAGTTAGCTTTATGTTGATTTTTTTATGTCTCATTTTGTTACATATTTAGTCAGTCTAGAGGTTTAGTAAGTAGCAGGCAGATTTTATGTCAAACGGTATAGGTTAAAATGAGAAGTAAGATCATAATCAGCATGATTCATAACAAAAGATTGAATGTTGTCACCGCTGTTGTTTGTCTAGAGAGAGACCTGCTCATTAGAAAAAACCTGAAAGGTCTGATGTAGACACAATTGGCAAGTGTTGAAACTTAGTCAGGCTCTGTTTGATGCAGTTAGTGTCATAGCTTTGTGTAGAGTTCCAAGGGATTGTAGCCCAGTTAATATACTTTAATGTTCTAATAAGCGATTAAAGTCAGAGATGATAAGTTGTTTTGTATTATTTTTAAGTTTCACTAGATGCAAAGAAAAAGTTTTACTTGAATTTTTAAATTTTTGTGTTTTATCTTCTGACCACAGTAAGTGTTAAATGAAAGGCAATAACTCGCTTTAATATGTAGAGATATCTTTTAAGGGTAAGCAGTTAGTTATAAATAATTAAATTAGGTAATTAGATAACCTTAGTCATTATGGATTTACATGGCCACTATTAAATTTTATTTTTTAACAATATTTGTTAAAAAAGCCTATCAGAATCAAAATCTAATAAAATTTCACAGTTTAAAATACATGTAATTTATGACATTGATTCTTAAACGATTATTAGGATACACATTAAAAGCCACAAAACATTTATGTTTTGTAACAACACTCAACAAAATATTTATCCTTCATTTTAATTTGAAGCCTTTCCAAACATTTTGGCTAGTTTATATAGATTTCCTTCTCTTTAATCATCTTTTCTAACAATTAGAGAGTTGTCTCAATATGCAAATCAATACTCTCGCTAGTTTCTGCGTACTTATCTCCTAACTTGTCAACATCTCCACAAGGTACCTATGAGGGTTTACATGATCTGGTAAAAGTTAAATAGTCCCAAACACCCGACTGAATCATAAACTGAAAGGCTGAAATTATAAACAATTGGGTAAGTTACATAATAATAACTGCACATATCTTTGAGGAGTAATTTTCTTTGTGTACTCAGTTTCTTTCTTCAACACGGTTCCTTTTTATTTTAGAATTTTTGGATCTAATTATTTCTGTTATTCTAAAAAACACTAAATGCATTTAGAATGTATAGAAAAAGTGGCTAATTCTATTTCTTTAGTAATACGAACATTCAGAAGAAATATGAAATATATATGGTTAAAGCCCGGTTACAAAGCTGGTGTGGCAGTATTTTTAGAATTTAGTGACACACCGAACAACAAAATCTAGAAATAGCAAAACGCTTAGAATTTAGGATCCACAGAGATTGCATCAGGTGGGAAAATGCCTGGTGCCAGCTCTGTGTATGATGCATTAAGGCATATTAGATGAATCTTTTAAATTGTAAGTTTTCAATTTCTTTATTAATAAAAAAATCCCTTTCTATAATGCCTGCCCAGTGATAAGATTAGAAGCATTTTTGATATTTTTTATGCTTGTGTCTAGTGAAAGATAAAGAAAATAAAGGGAAGATAAACATGTTAAGAAAAAGATTCTAGTATCAGGAGTAAAACATTTAAATATTATGTTTTCACTGTTCTTCCAGACGTTCTCCAAAAGCTAAGAAATTCATTGCAAACTTTCTGTAAAATACATCCATTACGTGTCCATATCATGGAGACATTTTTCATTTTGTCACATATTTCTCGAATCTTTTAGAATCGTGGGTCTATAAATCTTGACTTCAAACCCTTCTAAACTTTCCAAACTGCAATGTCTAAAATACTAAAGAAAAATTATCCCTTCTAATTCTGTAACAGCAAAAGGTCAGAAATATTTTTAAATAAAAAAGGGAGGGAAAAAGCATAAAATTAATTTTATAGAGAAAACTGATGCATATTCTGAGAATTTTGACTATTCCGAGACAATTGCATGGGAAAAACGCTTACTATGAAAAAATTAAAAACAAGACATTTTTAATTAATTACATAGCTAATTTTGCTCTAAGAGCTGTTTCGTAAATTATGCTTTATAACAATATGCCTTATTTATCAGATTCATAATATTGTATAAGTTGCCAAAATGAAACTTTATAACATGACAGCAAAAAATAGAATGTTTTATTTTAATGTTATTTTTTATATATAATTTCAATATATTACCATTATTTTAATGAAATTTATCAATGTTATGATGCTTTAAAAAAACTGGTCAAAAAATTGTCAGATCTCGGAATTAAAAATTTTCTATAGAAACTGATCCTAAAATCGCCAAAATGTTGACAAGTCGCAAAATTTAGAGCTGTTTAATAGAAGAATTCACATCCCCAAAAGCGAAAAGTTGTTTAAGAGTTCTTTATTAGGAAAAAGGAATTTCAAAATGCTTAAGTTTCACTTCTTGCTTAGAAACTCGAGTATCCCATCATTTTTATTAGAAATAGAAAAAAATTATAACCTATGAACCCATTCAAAAGATAACTATATATGTCAGTGAATCACCAAAAATATTCCTCCAAAATGCTAATTCACACTCAAAATGGCAGTCATAAAAACAGACAGAAATTTCAGATGATTAAAATTAAGGACCTTCTGCTGATTTTGGCCAAAATTAAGGACTTTTAAGGACCAAAAATCAATTCCAAAAAATTTAAGGACTTTTAAAGAAGATAAGTGACATTTACGTTTTACTAACAGTTAGTTAGCTTTATGTTGAATTTTTTTTTTTATGTCTCATTTTGTCACATACTTGGTCAGTCTTGAGGTTTAATAAATAGCAGGTAGATTTTATGTCAAACGGCATAGGTTAAAATGAGAAGTAAGATCATAATCAGCACGATTCATAACAAAAGACTGACTGTTGTCACCGCTGTTGTTTGTCTAGAGAGAGACCTGCTCATTAGAAAAAACCTGAAAGGTCTGATGTAGACACAATTGGCAAGTGTTGAAACTTAGTCAGGCTCTGTTTGATGCAGTTAGCGTCGTAGGTTTGTGTAGAGTTCCAGGGGTTGTACCCCAGTTAATATACTTTAAGATAAGCCATTATAACACCAGAGGTGATAAGTTGTTTTGTATGTTTTACTTGAATTTTCACATTTTTGTATTTTATCTTGTGACCACAGTGAGTATTAATGAAAGGCAATAACTCGCTTTAATATGTAGAGATAATTTTGGTAAGCAGTTAGTTATAAATAATTAAATTAGATAAATAGATAACCTTAGTGATTATGGATTTACATGGCCACTATTAAATTTTATTTTTTAAAAATATTTGTTAAAAAAGCCCTATTAAAATGTAACAAAGTTTCACAGTTTAAAATACACGTAATTTATCCACTGATTCTTAAAGGATATTAGAATAATTACACATTAAAAGCTACAAAACATTTATGTTTTGTAACAACAACACAACAAAATATTTATTTGTCATTGTAATTTGAAGCCTTCTCAAACATTTTGGCTAGTTTATATTAATTTCCTTCTCTTTAAGCATCTTTTCTAACAATAATTAGAGATTTGTCTCAATATACAAATCAATGCTCTCACTACTTTCTGTGTACTTTACATCCTAACTTGTCAACCTCTCCGCAATGTACCTATGAGGGTTTTACTTGATCTGGTAAAAGTTAAAAAGTCCAAAAACCCAGACAGATGTGAAGCATATTATCGCTATGTCTGAAATTAACTACAATAATCAACAAAGGTTTAAATAAAAGGCTTATTTAAAAAGAACTTATAACATAAAGGCATGTTCTGATGCTAACAAAATCAATTACAGCTCACGGTGACGTAATTAAACAAGAACAGTCAAATTCAAACTAAAAATGTGGAGTAGTGGTCAAAGATTATACAATTTAATTTAAATTTAATCTGGCTCAGTAACTCTATCAAATGAGGAAATAGAAATGGGAAATTATAGTAAAGGCTGAAATCATAAACAATCAGGTAATTTACATAATAACTGCACATATCTTTGAAGAATAATTTTCTTTATGTATTCAGTTTCTTTCTTCAACACGTTTCCTTTTCATTTTGGAATTTCTGGATTTAATTAAGGATTCTGTTATTAAAAAACACTAAATGCATTTAGAATGTACAGAAAAAGCAGCTAATTTCTTTTCCTTAATAATATGAACATTCAGAAGCAATATGAAATATATATGATAAAGGCCAGTTACACAGCTGATGTGGCAGAAGTTTTAGAATTTAGTGACAGACCGTACAACAAAATCTAGAAATGGCAAAACTTTCAGAATTTAGAGCAGGCATTGGAAGCAGAATTAGAAAGGCACTAGGCAACAAAATTCAGAATCCACAGAGATTGCATCAGGCGGGAAAATGACTAGTGCCAGCTATGTGTATGATGCATTAAGACATATTAGATGAATCTTTTAAATTGTAAGTTTTCAATTTCTTTATTAATAAAAAAAATCTCTTTCTATAATGCCTGCCCATGTGATAAGATTAGAAACATTTTTGATATTTTCCATGCTTGTGTCTAGTGGAAAGAAGAGAATATAAAGGGGAGATAAAAATGTTAAGAAAAATATTCTAGTATCAGAAGTAAAACATTCCAATATTATGTTTTCATTGTTCTTCCAGACATTCTCCAAAAAGTAAAAAATTTATTGCAAACTTCCTGTAAAATATATCCATTACGTGTTGATACCATAGAGACATTTTTCATTTTGTCACATATTTCTCGAATCTTCTAGAATCGTGGGTCTATAAATCTTGCCTTCAATTCTTTCAAATTCTAAAGAAAAATTATCCCTACCAGTTCTGTAACAGCAAAAAGCCAGAAATATTTTTGAAGAAAAAGGAGGAGGGAAAAGTGTAAAATTAATTTTATATAGCATATTCTGAGACAGTTACATGAGAAAAACTCTTACTATGAAAAAATTAAAAAGAAGACATTTTAAATTATTGACATAGCTAATTTTGCTTTTGCTAAGCGCTGTTTCATAAATTCTGCTTTAGAGCATAATACCTTGTTTATTTTTCAGATTCAAAAATTTGAATAATAAGTTGCCAAAATGAAACTTTATAATATGACAGTGAAAAAAAAATATTTTAATGTTATTTTTTAAATAGAATTTTAATATATTTGCATTAGTTCAATGTTATTTTTTAAATATAATTTCAATATATTACCATTATTTTAATGAAATTTATCAACGTTATGATGTTTTAAAAAAATCGTTGAAAAATTTTCAGATCTCGGAATTAAAATTCTACAGAAACTTATCTTAAAATCACCAAAATGTTGATAAGTTGCCAAATTTAGAAATGTTTAATAAAGGAATTCACATTCCCAAAAGCGAAAAGTTGTTTAAAAGCTCTTTATTAGAAAAAATGAATTTCGAAATGCTTGTTTCACTCCTTGCTTAGAAACTCGAGTATCCCATCATTTACATCTGAAAGAGATACAAATTATAGCCCACGAACCCATTCAAAAAATAACCATACATGTCAGTGAATCGCCCAAAATGTTTCTCCAAAATGCTAATTCACACTCAAACTGGCAGTCTTAAAAACAGACAAAATTTCAGATGATTAAAATTAAAGACCTTCTGCTGAGTTTGGGCAAAATTAAGGACTTTTCTCCTCCGAAATGGCTGGCTCCCGGGCTTAGCGAAGGATTCTGCAGGTTCATTTTGACCATTCGCGCCTTCTTGGGACTTTAATTAGCCGAGATATTAATTAAAAACTAATTTTGCCCTACATTTTCCCTACATTTTCCACTTTCTTTCTTGGGTTTTCCCTATTACAGGGATTTGGCTACGTACCAAATTCTTTTTTCTCAAATATCTACGGAACGGTGCCGATTTGAAATTCGAGACGCGTATCCTCGGATTCCAAAAAATTCTCCGAATCCATTCTCATCTTCGTATGACTTTAATCGGTCGAGATGTTAATTAAAAACTGCGGAAACACTAATTTCCGCGCTAATTTTTTCGAGTGGCAACAATAAACTATCAGCGACACACACTTTAGCTGCTTATATATATAAAGATGAACCTAAAGTAATAAAACTTTGCGAGAATAATTAATAACTCATTTTTAGCCTTTAAACATTTAGAAATTACTTGTGTGAAAATTCTTCTGCCATAATATTTATAACAAAATTATAAACTAAAGAATATTATACATTAATAAACCATAAAAGACTATCATTTAATGGCATTAAAGGGGGGAATCAAATTTCTTAGCAGGTTGAAAATTAAATCAAAAATCCATTACTTGAAATTAAATATATCTTAACATTTGTAAATGGAAGTCAAAGTTTTTGTGTTTATTTGTTTGTAATGAGTATAAAATTTTCCAAAATATAAATATTATAAACTAAGTGCTGTACAAAAAATTAGGATTCAAATTTTAAACTATTTTTTTATATTTAAAAATGTCAAAATATGATTATTTGCATCATTTAACACTTTTTTTAATTGAAAGTATGTGTCTTGTGACCAATGGCAGTGAAAACAAGGCTGCTTAACACTTAAGCACACATTGTGTATATAAAATCTTTCATAAAGATAAATTCAAATAAATGTGATTGTATCATTAAAATGAATTAAAATGATATTATCACTTCAATTTCTGATCCCATTTAAAAAATGTTTACCCTTCAAAATAATACATAACACATAGATTACATATATCATTAAAGCTAAAATTCATTTGAATTGTATTTATTATTATCTAAGTATTTAATTCCATTATGAAATTTATATCATATTAACAGCATTAAAATCTTAAAGGCTTAAAAACTTGCCTTTCAGTGGTTGGATCAGCACAAACTAGAGGATATTTTAATTCAATGACTTCACCATTCTTCTCCTTTAATTGACCTTGATTTTCCATGTAATATTGCACAAGCTCAGCTAATGTTGCAAACTTTTCTCCTCCATATAAATCATAGTAGTCACCAGTGTTCTGGATTTTAATATGAGTTACTTCCCCATTTCTCCTGCAAATTGAAAACATCAGAGAAGTTGAGAAATGCAAAATGTCAATGCTTGAACAATTCACATTTAAATATAACATTATTTTTGCTTATCATAGGAAGCATATGCATTTAAACTACCATTTAATTAAAAAAAAAAAGTTCTGAAAAATAAAAGCATACTTTTAACTAATACATAACATAAATAATAAATATAAATTCATAACAATTTGGAGGACTTAAACATATTTTTCTGCATATCCAATACAAAAGATGTAAATTTTAAATAATTCCTTTATTTCTAGGCATTCTGCTTTTCTTATTATACTCATAATTTATAGGCAGTTATAATTTATTTAGACAAGTACTGAATTTTGTTTTCAAAATAAAGAAGCATTAAGGAAATAAATAATTTTACATACAATAATTTACGGTGAGGGAAAAAAATGTGAGAAACACTTGTTTGCATACATTGACAATTAAAAATTTCTGTTGCTACTTAAGGTAGCACTTATTAGAATCTTTTGACAGACACAACATTATCAGATAAAAATTTTAAATGGTTTTTTTTAACAAAAAGAGAGGACATTAAAAAAATTTATAGCCTTAATCACTTAATAATAACCTTAATCACTAATTCATATGCAAAAATATATCACTTTAGGTAGAATTTTTGTTCAAGGTAAACTGCCTTTTGTTTTGTTTACCATCTTAATTTTAGCTTAAATAAAATGACCCAGTCTCATTAAGTGGCTACACATAAAAATAGTTAAGCGCGCCCACCAGCGGCCGAGCGGTAAAGTCGCTGAACACTGGTAGTTCGGTCCGAGGTTCGAATCCCGCGAACGGGCTGGCTGCATGGGTGTTTTCGTGGTTTTCCCCATGTGTAACGTGTATACGAGCCAGTTTCCCTTAGAAAGTCCTCCACGAAAGGCATCCCTCCTCTTAGGCAGATAGCCCTAGTGTGCTTTTGCCATAATTAAATACACCAAACACCATAAAAATAGTTAAATTTGTTAAAACACGACTGACATATATCTAGTTATAACTATAACATAAAACCTGTTGCTCTAGTATAGAATAGTAGCAAGTAGTGTAGAACAAAAGATGAGTAAATGATCTTGTGTAATCTTATTTTTTCCTATTGATAACCCCACACACATATTACAACAATACATATATTACATATACACATGCACATTGTCTTGAAGTAACTCTGAAGTATGTAAAAGTATACTTTTTGGCCAATCCAAAAGTATATTTTTAACTAAACAAAGAAAGAACTGGCAAAAGGAATGACATAATCAAGTGACAATGCTAATAATGACTTAAATACTCAATGTTCACCCACTGCTGAGATGGTAACAAAAGGCAATAGAATAATAGAATCACCGATAAAGCAAGGATACTGGGATAGTAGACCAAAAAGAAGAAAAGGGTAGTAGATTCATAAATTCAGATTCATCTTTAAATTTAAAAACAAAATCTCCTATAAAACAGAACTATTTAATTACAAAAGATAGTAATAAAATCTTTTGGAAGACACTTACCTTACAGATAGCGTGAAATCACCAGGATTAGATTTACTTGGCCGAGCTAAAAAACTACCATCCAGACCACGATCTGTCAGCATTTTTTCAGCTTCTACTCCAGTGATGTTGGGGTGAAACCATCTACTATGGCTAAAATTACACACATTTTATTTTTGTTTTATAAGAAAATACACGGGGAAAAAAAAAAAAAAAAAAGAATCTATACTATAGGATTTATAGTCTATCTATCCACTATCAAGATATCAAATCTATCACAACAGTATTTACATTAAATGATAACAATAAGCAATTTAGGTACTGATCATCAGCATCCATGGTTTCAACATTAGAATGAACTGTCATACTTTTTATGTATTTTAATGTACCACATATGGCAATAATCAACCAATGAGGGTAGGAGAAATTTATATGAATAAAATGAAAAGGTTTCAAAAATACAATATAAAGGCAAATGAGTTTACTAAAAATTAATTTGCGGAAATACGGACTTTAGGGAAAAAACTAAAAAATACAATTTAAAAATATTTTTCAGTCATGGGACAGATTTCTGGAAATACCACAGACACATCAGTCATAGAATGAATTTCTAGGATTAATTTCTAGAGATACAGAAAAAACACAGTCATATAACACAAACTTTAAGTTGTAATTTTAGCACTTAAAATAAAGTAACAAGAACTGGAAGAAATATTAAATAATTTCCATAACATCGATATCATAAATTGCATTTTTACAAACTTGACTATATACAAATTTTAAGAATGTATTTCATAAAGAATTAACAAAAATTAAATTAAAAAAAATTGCTTTCTTGCATGTTATCATAAAGGCAATATAACTAAACAAAGTAATGCTCCAAAAATTCAATTGAAGAATTGAATCTTACGCATAATTACCTAATAATTATTAAATGCATTTGAGATTAATTAAATCATAAAAACTGTCAGCAAAGATATAAAAAATATCTATGCTCCTAAATTATGACTGATAAAAGCACATTAATTGTCATTTTAAGGACCAAATTATAATAACCATATTTTTAAAAAAGAATACAGTCATATAAAAATTACCACTATCTTCACATCCTGAAATTCATTTAGCAATTTATACAAAATTCAATCAGATAAACTGCATCACAATTTAATTTACTCACATTAGTTAGTCTGTATGATCTTGCAGCAATAGATTATACTGTACTGACTGATCATACTGACCTTAATTAGTAGGAGTTACAGCAGTATTTAATTACATAATTAAAGGTGAATATAAAATTTCTTCAGGGCTTTGACTTTTATGCTTTCTTTGATACATGCTTTTTACTGTTAAAGACTGACATTCCTTTGGATTTCACAGTGCACTTGCATTTATAAGGTTAGTTACTCATACAGGCTAAACCTTAATCGGTAGGAGCTTATGGAAAAGTATTTCAGTGCTTTATGGAAAAGAATGATTGCCCTTTCCACACATTCTTTTAAAACATGTAGAAATAAGTACACAAATGTTTATAGTATATATATATATAGGTGCGAATTCTTGAAATGAACATCTATAGTGAATGCACATGAATGAGTATCTTTAATATCATTAATATTTTAGAAAACATGGACATTTCATAACACAAATTACCTTAATATTAATATCGTGTTTTTATCAACTACTAAAATAATTAAAATTTTTAATATAAAACTGGCACAATAGATTATTATGTTTTGCACATCTTCCTTGCAAACACGCCTACCAGTGGCTGAGCAGTAAAGTCGCTGAACACTGGTAGTTCGGTCCGAGGTTCGAATCCCGTGAACGGGTGTTTTCGTGGTTTTCCCCATGTGTAACGTGTATATGAGCCAGTTTCCCTTAGAACCATGAAGACATCCCTCCCCTTAGGCAGATAGCCCTAGTGTGCTTTGCCATAATTAAATACACCACACCACTTCCTTGCAAACAAGATGATTCAAACCATTTTAAAATTAATTATTGATAATTCACAGAAGATTTATAAATTTAAACTTGATTTTATAAGCCAAGTAAATGTACCTAAAAAAATTTATAGTCATTTATTAAATTGCTTTTCCTAAATAAAAATTCCTTTTTTTATTTACATACTTAAGTACTTTTCACTGTCTATCATATTAACTAGATAGTAAAGAATGCTGCACGGATTATTTAAAAAATACTGCAAACATTCAGCATTTATTATTGCTACCATATATTGCAGCATATAACGTGCACTTTTAATGCAAAATATACGATCGAAATTGATGGCTGTGCACTATACACCAGATATAAAAAGGATTGATTTTAAAATAAGGAAAGGATGAGCGTAAAAAATTAGACTTCTGCATGGACATAACATGGTGCTGTTTATTTCTACATAGTGTTGTTTATTCAAAAAAGATGACATAACTTTTGAACTTAAACATCACCAAATTTTGTTCCATCCTCTAACTAAACTTAGTGGCGCAACAGCCCTAGTGGGCCACGACCTGCAGTGCAGCGAAATCTGATTTCTTGACCTTGGTTCCCGGAGTGCATCAGCATATGCCCTGGGCAATTGGTCAGCTTGTTGCAGAACCCCCGGTTGTTTAGTCCCCAAGTGAATTTGATACTCATTTTATTGACCCACTCAAGGGATGAAAGTCCCCGTGTTGGGCAAGGTTCACTCAACCGTGCCCAGCCCGGGGATCGAACTCCGGACCTGTTGTGCAGCTGCATGACATGCTAGTTCCATCTTTACCAATACTATTACTCTGATTCGCAAATAAGTAATCATCTTCTGTTCCATCTAGGTTATTAGAAATACTACACATTTTAAATAACTTTTGAATTACATCAGGTTTAATTTCATTCCATGCTTTTATTATCAACTCACACTATTTCTAGACTGGCATGACGGATTTGGCCTCTCTTTCCTTCCTTGCCTTCGAAGTTCACTTCAAAAGCAAGGCTTCAAAGGCTACAGAAAGAGGAAATATTTAATTCCTAGTTCTATGAATTCATTCAGATTGGCAGTGCATTCTTGCCTCTTTGCAGAATTATTTACTTCCTCAAGCATTTCCCTGCACACACACATATTATTTCTCTTATCACTTGTCAATTCAGCATTACCATTGTTTAAATGCTTGGGAAAAATCTTCAAATGAATGATTTTGTAAGATAAGAGCATAACACAAGTATCATTCATGTTTCTTTGTAATGAAAAAATGTACCTTATACAGCAAATATACCTAAAAACTAAAAAGTATAGTTTGAAAATACAAGTGCGTGTTATACGCCAGAATATACGGTATATATGACATCAATCTTTTAGTCTTTTACCACCATTTTGGTTTTAGAAGGTCTAATGGTGGAATCTGCAGTTTTTATAACAGTAGCCTTAGCATTTAATCACCCAAGACCAAAACATTGTAAGCAAATATGTCAAAGAAATTGCAAAACAAAATTACAAGTTTCAAGAAATGTTTATTTTTCAAACATCCATCACAATACATTTGAAATCATACATAATCATTTAATCGCTTCCCTTACAAATTTTTTTGAAAAAAAAATTGCAAAAAATCATCACATTTTTTTATTTTATTATTAAATACAACGAAACGAAACAAATCAAAATATGTAGTTTTTAAGTTGAATTTTTAATTTTTTGAAGGTGTAAAAGCATTTAGTTTTAATATTTAATATTAGTTCACTATCCATGGGAGCCAGCTCAAATTACCGGGGGGGGGGGGGGGCATTACGACTCCTATGGCTATACTGTTCATCTTCAAATACATAGGTGATTATTTCATGACAAATATATTATGTTAATGGCAGTTATCTTAATATAAATATTAATTATATTATGAATTTCATTAATAATAAAATTATGTAACATAATTAAGAATATATTGCATTTCATTATCGTATTTATAATTATTACCTTACAAACATACTGAATGGGTAATTCAATATTTTTGTTTTTAAATTATTTTAAAAATATTATTAAAATATTAACATAATTTTGAAATTCATCTTTCTTTGTTCCAAAATACAACTATAAAGATAAATAAATACATAAAATCCATATTTATGTTGTATATAATTATATAATAAATATATTGAATTAAATGCATAAAAGCTGAAATACATCATTTATTTTGGACACGAAATTAAACTGCAAATATTTCTTTTTTTTTTTTTTTTAAAGGCAAAAATTTTTCTGGCCTTTCATTTTTGTTCGGCAATTAAAATATTCCCGAATTCCATTTTCTGTGGCTGTAAACTGGCAAATATATCAATAATTTTGTCAATTGTTATTTCTTTGGTATAATGCATGTGCATTAATGCCAAAGAATTTCTGTGCTCTTCCGTTATAGTAGTTCTATTATAATTTTCTAACCTTTCCAAAGCACTTGGAGAGCGTTCAAATTCGCAAGATGTTATCAGCAGTGTAGCTTCTATGTGCAAAAGCACATCAATATTTGGTAAAAAGATTTTATTTCAAGCTTTTAAAGCCAAACTGGCGTCCAGTGGCGTAGCCAGGGGGGGCAAGGGGGGACATCTGTCCCCGGGTGCAGCATTTAGAGGGCGCCAAATGGATGTCATGAAATTTTAGAATAAATTATTTTCATTTTTAAATGCAATAAAAATAAATTTAAAAAATTCACATACTTAGTCCATCGCCCCATCATAATAAGGATATCTTTTTCCTACATTTTTTGTCATGTGATTAGCAAAGATTGAATAGAAAAGCTAGGTTTTCGATTTAAAAGTAAGGTCAATGAAAGTCATCCTTCCCCACTAAGCAAACAGCGAGAAAATACTTCGAAGGTTATGTAATACTTTTAAGTCGTAAAGCTTTTGTCCTTTTACAGCTTTGAATAACCCTCCGTATCCGGTCCCATTTTCCCTGTAGCTATCAAATTTAGCGTCGCGATTCTTTGAAAGTGGAGACACTAAAATGGCAAAAGCCCTTTCATTTCAAACCAAATATTTAAAATCACAATGATTAAGAGAATTAAGTATTCCAAAAAAGAAAAAAAAGTAAGTTAGGGTATTTAATTTTAACATTTATTAATTATTACACAAATATTGTACAAGAGAGGGGAAGAAGCTAATTAAACGTATCAAAAATATTAATCTATTTTACTTTATTATTATTATTATTTATTTATTTATTTTTTTATAATACAGAGAAAAAGCCAACTTCGATGCGTTAAGTACAATGAATTTTACGCTATTAGTCATCTAGTAATTTAAACCCTCTGTTAAAAATTATTTAAGGGAGCAGGTGTTAAATATGCAGATGATTTATATAGTTCATTAGTATTAGAATGTATAAGTCTGGTCAACGATACCAGTTCGATATTGTTTATAATCTCAGTGAACAGGCTGACCGCATAAATACTTTTATAATTTTCCCTTATATGAAATTCAAATACAAGCCAGTTTTCCTTAGAAAGTCTTCCATAAAGCCATCCCTTCCCATAGATAGATAACTCCCACTTGCTTTGCCATACTCAGTTCAATAATAGCAAGCATATATAAAATGCTAATTATAGCAACATAAAGTTTGTATTTGTAAGATTATATACATCATCAACAGCAAGCCAAAACTACATATTAACGAAATCAGTTTTATGCAGAAAATAAGAATTTCCCTCGTAAATGTACGAGAGAATAATAACTTCCCCTCATAAATTTTTGGTCTGGGCTTGATTTTGCAAAAATCGATGTTCTACACCAGGCATTCCCAAATCGTTTCTTAGATCGATCCCTGTTAAAGGTTTCTTCATCTACCCACTTATATTTTTTCTTTATAATATACAGTCTGCAACATAACAATAATAATAATTGCATATATGTGACTTAAAGATAATAATTAGAACTAAGAACATACACAAAAGCTTTGAAAAAAATGGTTTACTAGATTTATGTTTTATTATGTTTTGTATAATTATTTTTATTGAGTTTACAAATATGAAAAGTTTTCAGGATAAAAGTTCGATTTTAATCACTGCGCTTCACATATTGATGCAAATTTTTAAATATTTAGCATAAAATTGCTTATGCCGTATTTTTCCTTGTTTTCCGTAATAAGTTGACTAAAGCTTTCTTAAGTAAGAAGATGGGAAAATCAATGGTGTTGGGCTAGATAAAAGCTTTTATTTTGTGATAATTCTTTTGGATGATTTTTATTCCAAGACTTAAAGTTATTATAATTATACTCCAAAATTCAACTTATACGCATGTGTTTTGAATAAGTCTTGTCTTCCTGTGATACAGCATTATATGAATAGCTAATTAAATATCACTTTTATCAAATAAAGTTTCATAATTAATGGGATCTTTATTGTGCCAATTAACTGCCCATGCAAGTTTGGCTGTCGACTCTCATTGTATTCCTTGATCCTTATTTACCTCCTTTAAAATTTTATCGACAACCAGGAGGTCAATACCGACCCCGCTGAAAACCTCTCTTCTACACTATAATTCTAATACGTTTATCAAAAACAAGTGCATTATACTTTTAATCATAATGAAAAACAAAAAAGTGCAATATTAATATTAAAGGGTATCACTGATGTCCTCGGACGGGAATGCGAACATTTTCTTTGTTTTTTCTGGATTCATCATATAATAGTTTAGATTTAAGTTCTAAAATTTTAATATGATAGTTTTTCGTTTTTCAATTCTAGATGTAGTTATTCTTAAAATTTTTTTCCCCAGTTATAAAGCTTCTTTTCTTTTTTTCACAGAAAGTAAACATCTAAATGTAGCAAGAAACTCTTTTCCTATTTAAGAACAAAGGCGTGTGAACGAATAGAAGGGATACAATTGCGAGAATGACCATAGGAGGCGCAATCAGCCTTAGGGATAAAGGGAGCAAGAGGGGTGCAGCCAACTTGACCCGAGAATGAGAAAGTGAACAGTAAGGATCTAACGTCTTAGAAAGATACTTTGAAAGGCACTAGGCAGAAGAATTTAGGACCCACAGAGATTGCATCAGGTACGAAAATACCTAGCACCAGCCATGTGTATAATGTATTAGATCAGTTTTCAATTTCTTTATTAATCAAAAAAATTCTTTTCTATAATGCCTTTCTATGCGATAAGATTAGAAACATTTTTGATATTTTCCATGCTTGTGTCTAGTGAAAAGATGAGAAAATAAAGGGGAGATAAAAATGTTAAGAAAAATATTCTAGTATCAGAAGTAAAACATTCAAATATTATGTTTTTGTTGTTCTTCCAGATGTTCTCCAAAAAGTAAGAAATTCATCGCAAATTTCCTGTAAAATACATTCATTACATGCTAATACTATGGAGACATTTTTCACTTTGTCTCATTTTTCTGGAATCTTCTAGAATTGAGCATCAATATAAGCCTTGCCTTCAAGTCCTTCTAAACTTTTCAAGCTGCAGTGTCTAAAATACTAAAGAAAAATTATTCCTACCAATTCTGTAACAGCGAAAACCCAGAAATATTTTGGAAAAAAAAAAAAAAAAAAGAGAGGCAAAAATATGAAATTAATTTTATAGGGAAAACTGATGCATGTTCTAAGACAATTACACGGGAAAAACTCTTATCATGAAAATATTAAAAGGACAGTTTTAATTAATTATATACCTATTTTGCTTTTGCTAAGAACTGTTTTGTAAATTATGCCTTATACCATTATACCTTGTTTATTTTTCAGATTCAAAATATTGCATAATAAATGGCCAAAATGGAACTTTATGACAGCAAAACATAATAAATGTTTTAATTTAATGCTATTTTTTATATACAATATCAATATATTACCATTATTTTAATGAAATTTATCAATGTTACGATGTTTTAAAGAAAATCGTCAAAAAATTCTCAGATCTCAGAATTAAAAAGTTTCTATAGAAACTAATCTTAAAATCGCCAAAATGTTGAAAAGTCATCAAATTTAGAAGCGTTTAATAAAAGAACTCACATTCCCAAAAGTGAAAAGTTATTTAAGAGCTCTTTAGTAGAAAAAATGAAATAATTCTGAAATGCTTATGATTCACTTCCTCCTGAGAAACTTGAGTATCCCACCATTTATGTTAGAAATACGAACAAATTATAAACCGTGAACCCATTCAAAAGATAACCATACTTATCAGTGAAGCACCAAAAATATTCCTTCAAAATGCTCATTCACACTAGTTGTAAAAACATCAGATGATTAAAATTGAGGACCTTCTGTGGATTTTGGCCAAAATTAAGTACTTTTAAGGACCAAAAATTGATTAAAAAAAAAACACCTAAGGACTCTTAATGATCATACGAACCCTGGCTGGTCTGGGGTTTGAGTCCTCATGAACAGGTTGGTTATATGGATATTTTTATGGTTTTTCAAAAGTGTACAGTACATATGGGCCAGTTTTCCTTAAGAAGTCTTCCATATAGCATTTTCCCTTCCTGTATAGTGCCTAATGGTGCAGTAAGTTATAAATAATAATAAAGAGATTTTAAAGAGAAAGATATTTAAAAATAAAAACTTAATTTTGAAGATAGATTACAGTTAAATGTAAACAAACAAATACTGTCAAAAAATGAAAACTACCAAAAAATAAAGAAAAAATAAAATTTTTTTATATATAACTAGATTCAGTAAAAGATGTCATGCCAAAATAATAATTATAATAAATGATAATAAGCCACATAAATTACATTTTTGATGGTAAAAGATCAAATTCTTTAACTAAATATCTGAATGATTTTCTGTTAATTAAAAGCTGTATTTCTTTAAATTTAACTCTGAAAATGCCAACCTGACGCATATTGCACATCTCATCACAAGCTCCGTAATTAACTATTTCTTGGTTAACAAAACACGATTGCAGCATTTTCAGTGCTTTGAATGATCAGTACAGTTCACAGCCTGTACTAATTAAGATATATTAATTAGATTAATTAATATACTACTTAATTAGATTAATTAATATACACCTTGATTTAGTTGGCACCCTAGATGGTTGCCTATGTCACATATGCTTGGAACTGGCACTGATTACATTGTGAAATTTAGCTTTAAAAGTGTCAATCTAGTAGAACTAGCAGACTTATAACTTATATTGTACATTACCTTTAAGTTAGAGATTTCTTCGTTAGGGTTTACGTATGAATTTTATAATATTAAAAAGTAATGCAACAAAAAAAATACTATTGAAATACAAAAGAAATTCATATAACAATAACAGATGGAGCCTTCAAAATAATGACAAAGTCTAAATATCAGTTCTTTTAGGTGTAATATTCGGATACATTTAAACATTCTTTTACTTTATCAGATTTTCCTAATAACATCCAACTAAACCATAATGTAAGCATAAATCTGAAATATTACAAATGTTTAGTTAGCTTACATATTCTCTGATAGCATCCAATATATAACTGAAAATTATTTTAACTAAATGTACCTCAACAATGACAGATAGTGTAATTTAAGCAAAAATAAGGAAATTAATGTTACTACTCTTTGACAATAATTAAAGCAAATATTCATTAATAACCCTTTCATTTTATTATTTAGACATTCAGCAGAGTCAAATTTATTCTTCGATTTCGATATAATATACAGTAGTACAATAAAAAAATTGTGAAAAATCAAGTAGTTTTATGACCAATATTTATCGATTTCTGAATGCAAATGAAGCAATGCACTGGTAATCAAACATATATTGTGGGAATTTTATTATAATTATTATCACGTATGGTATATACAAAATAAAATAAAACAATGAGCACTGCTGTCAAAGTACCATATCAGTTTTAACAACCATACACAGTTACAAGATTAACGACTTAAAGTTTAGTTTCGTTACACTGCAATACCCAAAAATGTCACACAAAAATGCTAGACTGCATAATAATATCATAAACAAAAACTATCGTTAGGCAGTCTTTTTCTCACGAAATCAAACTCACCTTCTAGTACCCATTACAAATGATTTTAGACTCTATAAGACGTTACGTTCGTTTAATAAAAAGAAAGTATATCCAGAGAAGTTGCATTTGTTCGATATTTAAGAATATTCATAAAGGAAAATAAATTATACTTAAATGAAGAATTTTTAAAATTTGTGGTGTAATTTAATAAATTTCTATAACATTTCAAACAGTTAACAGTTAAGATTTATAAAGTGTTTTATTGATTGAAATTAATCAGTGGTATTAGAATATGGTGCAGAAATTAAATTACAAACTCCAAATCTGACATTTATCTATGCGAATGAGACGTGTCAACTTATAATTTCAGGGAGAATTAACATGGGCAATGCCAACACCGGTCGAGTCGGTGTTCGACGAATGTTCCAATCGATGAGGCGATAGTGCCTAAACAGGAAATAACGGCAGGTGATCCTTCAGTAGTATTGTCGAAATTGAAACTGAAATACAACTCGCCAGCGAGATGACTTCCTTCCCAAGTAAGGCTCCTCTGGACCTATATAGAAGCCTTATTTCCAAGGATTCAAATACAACATTAAAAATAATTCATTTCAACAGACAATGATAGGACGATTCATTGTGTTCTAAGCCAAATTGGAAGTAAATCATGTAATACTTAACTGAGTGGTTCGTTATTTAGGTAAGTTTTTAACGTTGTCGTTTTAGTATAATATCGAAATACGAAATATATGTAAGATTCGTATGAAATTCATGGTTTCAATTATGGCAGAAGAAATTTTCGGAATTAGCCTTGTTTTAAGTAAGTAATTTATTTTCAATAAGCATTCCCCTTTATTTAAATAACGAACGATTATGTGGATATTTACACTCTAATAAAAATATTCTTTGATCTCTATTGAAGTTTAAATATCTGTTTTTATCTATTCACGTCGAAAAACTCCGCTATTGTACATTGAACAGAAACCCACGCCATCCGAACCAAAAGAAAGAACCAAAAGAATTTCGCACCGAACCAAAAGAATTTCGCATCCGAACCAAAAGAATTTCGCAAAATAAGACACCATGCAGAACCGAAATTTTCTGAAAACAATATTTATCAGAAGAAAAGGCCTGCAAGATCATTCAAGATGCTTGTACTACAAGTCGACAAGCACCTGACTTGTTGCAAATGATTATGGTGATTCCTATCATGTTGTTACCTATATGTTTTACCACTAATCCTCGCGTTCCATATCACAGTATGTTCTTACTGCATTAATATAAATATTAACTAGACATAGTGCACAATCCGCGATTCAATTCACCTATAGATGGCGCTTTCACACATTAGTATGGCGGATAAAACTCGGTATTTTGATTTGTGAACTGACTTCGTACATTCAAAAATGGAGTTGCTTAGCTCTTCGGAAATGTTTGATTTTGTTCAAGGAGGCGTAAATTCTCGCTGTATTACTGAAGTAGAGAAAATTTTAAAAATAACTGGTAATGCACGGAATTTTACTTGAAATCCAATGTACAAGTTTGGACTTTCTATTTAAGGATAAGTTCTATAGCGTCCTGATCGCATGAAATCGAAGGACATTTCATTGTTCAACAAGGACAAATAAAAATTTAAAAAAAAAAAAAAAAAATCTTGTTCATGCAAAGGAGAAACTGCTGGCTGTTGTAGGAAACTGTGTTGCTGTTTTATTGTATTGTGACAGGTTGCTGATTTTAACTTTCACTGATTGTAAACAAATGATTTCATATGTGTTTTACTTGGGATTTCCAGAAAATCTGTGCAATCAAAAGCGTCTTTTTTTTTCCCATAAAAATGATATTGAATCATTATATGTATACTAAAAATATATTGATCTATTATATGCATCTATTGTATTTATTATACACATGATAGCATTAATCATCAGATGCAATTTTGAGAATATCAACAAGCAAAGCACTTAAAAATGAAAAAAAAAAGACACTTGTTATAGAACTATTAATATTCTGCATGTATTATAGAAAATACTTGCAATGAATAATAAGATGACCAAACATTTCAAAAAAAAAAAAAAAAAGCAGATTAAGTATTAACTACTTGAGAAAGCAATCCTGGCATATAACATGTAGTTAACTTTTGATTACATGATATTACAAGCATGTTCTTTATATTTGTCCTACAAGTGGTTTAAACAACTCAATACTGGTAGTTTAATCTCAGCACAAATCCTGGTGAACAAGCTGGCTGTGCAGTTTTTTTTTTTTTTTTTTTTTTTTTTTGCATGTGTTTTGTGAATACGAACCAGTTTCCCCTATAAAGTTCTTCATAAAGGCATTCTTCTTCAGGCTGATAACCAATGTGTTTAGCCATATTCAAATGCCGTAATCTAACTTTACCTTTCCTTTCCTTTAGATTCTATATTCACATGTTATATCTTTATCTGTTAAGATTTGTTCATAACAGGATGACCAGGCTTCTACCAATCTGGCAGGAGCATACTCAAAACCATGTGATTTATAACAAAATTTATTATCTTGTCCTTGCAAACCTTTATAAATGTTCCAAATTTTCTTAATAATCTTATTATTTAGAAATGTGTTTATTGTTGTTTTTATATGAACAAAAGCGTTTAAATATATCAATTTTAAAAACAACTGAAGTGTTCTTTTAATCAGTTTTGCTTTTCTAATGCTGTTTTTAATTATTAACTTTATATCTGAGCCAAAAATTCAAGAATACGTCTATTAAAAAGGTCTGTGTGATAAGTCTATTAATTAATTACATTGTATGAACTTCAACATCTTTGAATATGAAACACCGAACTAACACTTTGAATATGAAACATACTATATGAAAACACCGAGTCCATTCCAATCTAATAGAATAATAAATTATACTTATGAATTCACAGCACGAGCTTCTCCGTATTGTATTACACAAAGATTAGAAACCAAGTCTCCACATATCAAATCTTACACTGATATGATGGTCTTGTATTGAAACAGAATTGTAGCAACATAGATGATATGAATTACATTATGCCAAAGAATTATTTCATCCTAAATAAATTATAGCATTTAGTTTAACAAAGACTCACAAAACAAAATTTCAGATTTGTTGTAAAATTGGTGTCATGTTTTTACCTATGCTATAATAAATCCACACATTATCTACATACTTTCTTGTCAGCCCCCATAGCACAAAACATCCTCGGGATGTCCTATTTAAGTCGCAATATCCCGGGACATACTTAGGATGTCTTAAGGATGTTGATTCTCAGATGTCCTGAGGAGATCGTAATTTAACATCCTGAGGATGTCTTATTTAAGTCGCTATATCCCGGGATATGACAGGATGTCCTGAAGATGTTGATTCTCAGATGTCCTGAGGAGTTCACCAATTTCACATCCTGAGGACATTCATTTTGCATTGTCCGGAGGACTTTCGTTGTCAAACATTTTGAGGATATTTGTTCTCAAATTTACCAGTTTTAATTTTTTGACATTGCACATCTGAAACTTGCAAATTATTTTATTTTTCATGTGTATTTTACTAAGTTGTTTCTAAATGCTGTACATTAAAAATATTGATATGATTGATGATTTATTCTTCTTATTTTGTTATTAATTTTAACTGCTATTTTTTCTGACGTTTTTAAAAATTTATTTAGTCATGGAAAAGATTTTTTTCAATGGATTAGCATTTTCTAGAATATTTGCAAAATTCTAAATAACATATATTTTTTTTATAAAAAATGTATAAATTACATGTATAATTACTTACAGATTACAAACCCTACTACAAATATAGGTAAAATTAGATATATATATATATTTAATTACGGAAACGAAATTTTTTTTAAATTTGTGTATAGAGACATTAGATATTTTTTTGGAAGCAGGAAACATGAAAAATTAGCAACTGCCTTCGCCGGGAATCGAAGGACGGAACTCTGGAATACCGGCCCAGTGTGCAGAACCATTACACCACGAAGACACGCTAGGTGTGGTGGTGGTGTATTTAATTATGGCAAAGCACACTAGGGCTATCTGCCTAAGGGTAGGGATGTCTTCGTGGAGGACTTTCTAAGGGAAACTGGCTCGTATACACGTTACACGTGGGGAAAACCACGAAAACACCATGCAGCCAGCCCGTTCGCGGGATTCGAACCTCGGATCGCACTACCAGGGTTCAGCGACTTTACCGCTCGGCCGCTGGTGGGGCGAAGACACGCTAGGAAAGCGGGAGAAATACCTTATATTATTTCTCTTTTTAAAGGCCGACTTTTTTTTAAAGGACTTTTTTTTTCAATCACTAAATCCTGGGTGTGGATATACCTCATTCAACACCTTTTTAATTCGGGCGCCACTGTAGAGACATTAGGATTTTTTTTTGGGAAGCCGTAGAGATGAAAAATTAGCAACCGCCGTGAATCGAACCACGGACCTCTGAAATACCGGCCCAGCGTGCAGAACTATTACACCACGAAGGCACGCTAGGAAAGCGGGAGAAATACCTCATAAGGAAAATTTTTTTCCTCTAATTACAGGACAGAAAATGTTTTTCAATCGCGCGATCTGTTATTGATATTGAATTACAGTCGTGCGATAATTTCGCAGTAAAGATACATCTCCGATGACTATCCAAGTTTCTAGAAACTTTGGTCTTATATAGAGATGGTCGTCTTATAGAAATAATGCTTAATATCAATATTTATTTATAATCTCTGAACTATTGGTCACTTTCAGAAGTGGTCGTTTGAGAGGCGATATTCTATATATTTATTTACTGATACTCTCAGATTCCAAAATTTTTTTATATTCTCAGAAATATTGGACGGAAGGTGGTCGTCCCATACATGCAAAATTTTACATTTCATTAAAAATGAATTCGGCATTATTTAACTATTTCCCTATTAATTAATTAAATAGATAAAGAAAAAATTAGGAAATAGTACTGTTTATTACGGAATAATGTAGGAAGTTCTACAGAACTATATTCTTTCGCGTCATTGCACATTGTATCCGGCAAACTACTAGTTCCTCGTATTCTTCCGCAAATCCGTAAACATTTGTCTGATTTGAAACGAAATCCAAAATGGCTGCGCCATGAGGTTAACTTGAATGGATAATTTTTGTTGCATGAAAGGAAAGTTCAGTTGCAATACTTGTATGTTTACTTTTTTTGCTTTTCGAATTTATGTTATTTATGTCATTTTGACAATGTTTCACAGCTTTATGAATTGTTTCCATTCTGTCGTGAATTACGTATATCTCAATGGCTGGCTGTCTTTTCAAATATCTAATTTGCCCTGCTATCCAAATGTTTATGACTGAATTTTTTTTAGTCTAGTTTATGCATTCAGTTTCAAAATAATATGTGTGATCAGATCGCTTATTATTTTATTGCAGCAATAAATTTATGTTAAATAGTTTGAACAATTGTATAAAAATAAGAGTTTGCATTGTTTTGTCCAAAATATGTATGGTTGAAACATTATCTTCATCTAGTTTGTAATTCAAGTTTTTTTGGGGGTACTGTTCTGTTATTGGGACCAGAATCGGAAATGTATGAACCTGTGTTCGTAAGTATGTGCATAGATGTGTATATGTAGACACACAAACATACAAATATACAAGCATACATAAATACATTTCTGAACCCGGTCCCGATAACAGGAGAGTACCTTTTTTTAATCTTTTTTGAATATTTTATAAAAGGATTAAGCATTTTCAAACTGCATATCATTTTAAGATTCGACTTGCAGGAACATGAAATATGGTCATTCAATCAAATGCTTATGATTGCTTTTAACATTTTCTCATAAATATTGTTTGCATTTTTATTGTATTTTAGATACTTTAGTTATGTAAAGTGAACATGAGAATATTAGGAAAGCTGAAGAATATGAATAGCTACCATAATACATGTATTTTTTCATCGAGCCCATTGTTTTAGAAACCAATGCACCATTATTATATGCTGGCTTATTTTATAGTTATATGCAGTATAATTTTATTTTCATGTTACTGTAGTATTGTCATAATAAAAGTATTGATAATTTTTGTTGAATCTTGCAAGTTGCCTAACATTCAGAATTATTACTACCGAATTTTACTGATAGGTTTTTTCGAGTTGACATAATCTGTTTGATAAATAAAATAAACTGGTGTTTAAATTATATGCATTTCTCTTAATGTTTCATTGAAAGTGAGATGGAAATATAAATGCTATCCAGAAAAGTGAATTCTTTTTGCCTGAAATAACAAACTGTGCTAAATGATTTATGTTTATATCATTTTAGAAATGTCAATATTAAAGTTTCTCCCCCTTCTCTTCCTTGATTTTGAAATAATTTATAATAAAATAATATATGCATAAGTGTAATTAATGTAAAGTGTCATTCAATAATATAATTTATTTTTACTGATATTTTTATATTTCTTATCTGGGTTTTCTTTTGGTGTTAGAAGGAGGAAAAGACTGTAATGTTTTAATTAAAGAAATAATTAAAACATTAAAGTCTTTTAAATAACACAGTTACAGTAATGTTTATTGAAGCAATCACTACTGTGTGATTGCCAGTGATTGAATAATGTTAAAATGCATTGTTCATAAGGAAATTTGCTTATCTTTGTGTTATAGATTTTATTTTGACACAAGCTGAAATTTTAATTATTGGAAGCACTTTGAAAACCCGAATTATTTCCTGAATCATTAATCAGGCCAATATATAACATACAAATTTTCATACAAAATTATTTCTTTGAGCATATTATAAAGAGCTCATTTAATTTTATTATTTGTACAAATTTTAGACAAAAGTAGCATGTAACAGTTAAAGATTTATTGAAGCCTACTTGTTACTTGTGTTAACAAAGAAGTGTGAAAGATATTGCCACATTAGCGAACATGACGATCATTGATGCTTAGTTTAGTAATTTAATAATATATTGAGAAATGCTGGGAACTTTCAGAAGTAGACATTTCGGAAAAGATGGGCTTGATAAGAAATTTACGTGGTTTTATTATTTATTCTTTAGTTAAGAATGGATTTTAGATGTTCATGTGAAAGAATTCTGTTTAATTATATGTGAAAGAATTGTTAAAGTTTGGCATTTAAAAAAATGAATTAATAATATGCAATTATCTTTTTATTATACATGTATTACTATATATTTCTAATGCGCTATGTAAATGTCAGTGCTAAACAATTGAGATACTATTGTCAGGGCAATCTTTTCTTATACATGAAAAATTCTGATACTTTCTTATCATCTGCCCTCACAGCTTCAACTTATGCTAAAATAGCAAGAGTATGCACACGATAATAGCAAACTATGAATATGCATACCACACACATGTATTTACATGCTTTATATTTAATCTTTATTTCTGAATAGTATTCCATTGGATGAAAAATATGTGAATATTGACTCAATGTATATATTTTTGTGTGTGTGCATCCTAAAATTTCTTGTTTCTTATAAAGTGCTTATTTGAATTACTACTTGTGAACAGAGCAATAGATATGAACCATAAACTAACCATTTTGCCAATTTTCACAGCTTTGCAGATAGTCAGAAAGCACCAAAATTTGTAATAATGTTAAGTTTAAATGATGTTCTATACTTTTGTGTTAATTTTTCTATTCTATTAATTCTATTACTGTGTTATCAAACTTTCTGCAGGAATTTCAACTGGTTAAGATGTTATTACCATGTGGAGAAGAATTTGGTTTTCAAGCTAGAAAAAATTGCAGCTGAAGGATTTTGTAGAAGGTCAGTCAAACTGGTTTTAGTTAATTATAATTTAATTTTGGGTGAAGAATTCCCAAATTTATTTATCATAAGTGTCTAAAGGTCTTCTAAATTAAATTCTGCTTGTTTTTGAAATTTTTCATGACATTCATTCTTTGATTATTATTACTTTTTTTTTTTTTAATTTACTAACTTATATCCAGGCACATAATGTTGCATTTAATGCCATACCTTAAATATTGTAAAATGTTAAAATAATACATTTCATTTAAAAATGTGGTTGTGACAGTAAATTTTCTGTTACATTTAATCTTATCTATAAACATTGGTATACATCATTTTTCAATAATCTGTATATTATTTTGTGCATTTCTTTTACATCCAAGATCTGGCATATGACTTGCTTTTCAAACTGATAACATGGTGTAATAATGTAATCTAATGGTTAAAGTTTACTATGGAATGGGCCAAATTTAATAAATTATTCTTTGATAAAAATTTATTCATGTGTTCAGTGTGTCTCATCTCTTTAAATTGCTAAAGTAAATTTTATGTACTTGCATTTAGGAATTTTGACTGTATCAGAGTAATTTTGTTTCAGTTATTATAACATGCAAGGGAAAAAATTCATTCATAGCTCCATATTTAAAATTAGTTAATTATAGTCCTTAATAAAGAGGGACGTTTTGTTGTTTTTAATGTCGATAGAGTTTAATTCAAAAATATGTCACATTAAGGGTTACTTTTTAACCTAATTTAAAATTTTCATTACTTTAACATGTCCAATAATTGTTATTTTAACTCTGATATTGTAATAATATCAAAATTCCTTACTTTTTGATAGGTAATCCAAATGTAAAACAAGAAAAGAAAAAATTAAAATCTAGAAGTATATTTATTTCATACCTCTAACAAATAAAAACAACACAAGCACTTTTTACTGTCTATCTGCATAGTGTGGCATGTCCCGTAAGACTGAGATTTGCATGGTCAAATCCATGTTTCAGTTAAAGGAAAATGCATGCACAGTCTTCTGATTTTCCCTTATTAAGGATTCTGTATATACTAGCATAAGAAATATATTAGTTAATGGAGTGTTATACATCAATATTTATAGACAATTATTGTGGCTATGTTTATTATAATTTTGTTCACTGTAATGGCTGGAGTGCCTAAACCATCATGCTGTGTAAACAAAACTCAAATCTTCATCTCTGCATACTGCTCCACTAGTGTTTAAACCACTAAAATGGTGATTATGGTAGAACATCTTTGGTAAAAATTTACTCTACTGTAACCCTTGGCGAATCGTTTCTTTTTTTTATATCAAGATCGTCACCTGAGAGGATCGGCACCAATTTCAAGGTGGCCGCTACACAAAACCAAAATAAGAAGTCAAAGACATACACAAACTCTGTGTCAATGTACGCATCGACCTATTAAAACAGAGAACTGCACAAACTGGGCATTGTGTACTGCCTTAACTTTGTCCATGTACACATTGATCTATTTTCACTTTAAGAAAATCAGAAAGTTAAAAATAGCATAGTTACCAGAAAAAAATCGCCACTGTCTTAACACACAGACAACCAAAAATACGCAGAGAGGAATAAGTTACCAAAAATACATATTTCCTAACATAAAAACATTAAACAACAAATCTTCTAACAAAAATTAACACACAGAGACAAAAAATAAATGAAACGTCATTTTTTTAACATACCTTTTTTTTCACATGCATATGTTTAAGCTTCCCACCACCATCCTCCAGGTAAGCAATTCAATTAAATTTTTCGTCTCTTAGTCACCTCAGACATACTCAAACGATGGTACCCACACCAAAATAATAAATAGCATGTTCAAAATACAAGACCATACCACTTCCGTGCAACCAAACACAGCAATTGAAAATAATGGTAAGAACCAAAAACACTGTACAAAAGGTTTACTATTAAAAAAAGTAGCCCCAAACTAAATTTATCACAGCACGTTGGCAATATTTGCAGAAATAACTCCTTTTTATTGACAAAAAAAAAAAAAAGTTTTTTTTTTTCCCCAAAGGCTACTTTTGCCAACATTATCAACATTAGGGTTACCGAAAAACTTATTTGACGCAATGGGCTTCCACATTTCACAAACAACCAATACCACTTTACGATTTTTCAGACAGAAACCAAGGTGTACCATACAGTAAAGATTAGCCACATCTTCATTTACTACTGTTACAAGTACTTCTTTGGTAAATTTCTGCGGTTAAATTCAAAAGTTTAAAATTGCATTAACATGATCAGATTCAGAGCTAGGGTTTTCAGCGCTCAGGGACAACTGAAGATTTCGTGCCCCCTACTGCTTGCCAAGGATGGATAACATTTAATTCTAAAATGTTCTAACATCAGTTTGGTGCCCCTTGGATTCTGCACCCGGGGACAGATGCCCCCCTCTAGCTACGCCCTTGATCAGATTTTATTTTCTGCGTGTAGCTAACAATTACTTATGTGTTGTCAGATAAATGTTACCAGATGCAGTTAATTATTTTTTACTTGCCAATCTCATGAGACAAGTTTTTTTTGCTCCTGCAAGACTTTACTTTGTGTTGCAAAATAAATTCATTCTCACTCTTTTTGGACTTGCCTACACATTAAATTTAAAATAGTTTTATGAATAGGTAAGATGTGATTATCATAATTTTGTTTCTCTCTTTATCTTGGCAACTTTATATGTTGATTCAGTATCCAGGTTACCTACCAGTGGCTGATTGATAAAACTGCTTATATGTTCAGCTGGTGGTTTGAGTTTATTTTCTGACATAAAAATTTTAAAAGGCATCCCCCATGTTTATTTTACTATAATCGAAAAATCAAATAATTGCTACTCTGTTTATAGGTACTAAATGTTAAAATATTTTAAATGCTTCCTTTAATTTGCATTCTAATAGTCATTTGTTTAATTATGAATTATATTCACATATAGTAATTGTGAGTGTTTTTTTATTTTAGGTGCTGTGAAAGGCAATGACAGAGATCCAATTTATCAAGAGTTCTTATATACATAAGAATACATGGATATAAGATTGTTTTTCATGAATTCAAATAAAATGTGATAAATTGGATTAATAAAAACTATTTTGAATTTTGAAAAGTGTTTTTCCTCTGTTAATCATAATATAGTGCCATAAATTTCTGAATGTGTTTATTTTTATCCAAATAAATAGCTTTACAAAAATTTGTCATATTAATAGATATTGCATAATTTAGCATTATTATAAATATTTATTATAGCAGATTTAGCTGAACTACTTTTTTAGTCTCTTTGCAGATGAAATCACAAAGGTAAGTGGTTAGATATTTTTCTGTATTCCCCATTAAGTAATTTTATCTGGTAAATTACCATTACTTATATACTAAAGGTGAAAGAATAAGCTTTCCTTGAAGATACAAAAATTTGCAGATATTTAAAAAAATTGGTATACATAAAAAAGTTCTTAAATTGCCACATATGTGAAACTGAAAATGTTATATATGAAATAGTTCAGAAATATAAATATTTTCACTATTTTTTAACTATAATTCACTGCATTTGTTATATATAATCACAGTTTAAGGTAGCAGTGCTTTTCTCACTGTGATTTCTCATGTATTTTGATTCATAAATACACGTATTTTGATTTCTCTTTTGAGACCGAATAAAAAATTAACTAAACATTCTCATTGACATTGAGAGTAGCTCACCTCAAAATAAAATAATAAATTTATGGAAAATTTTACATTGCATATATTGAGCAGAAAGAGTAAACTGAATAATGGAATTAATAATTGGTAGAGTTGATAGCAGAATAAAATGCCTTAATTGCATGGTAAACAGTAGATCTTTTGAAGTTTTTCTATGTTGCGTAAAATGTAGATTTAAATTTTTGATATTGATTGTCATATAAATGGCAATTACTGTTTTATTTTGCTCTGAAATGAATGGTTAGTAATAAAATTCTGGATGAGACAACCTTTAACATGCACTAGAATTTACAAAGTTTAATTTAATGCTGATTTCAACGGGTAAATTTCATTTTACTGAATTTTGCGTAAAATAATACCAATGAACCATTGCAATTTATTTTCAGAACTTTTTTTTTTTTAATCTAAAAGGGCTATTAGTTTTGAAATGTGACTTCATATCGTCAGTCGTAAACTTGTTTCACTTTTCATTCAAGTCTTGCCATTTGGCAAAATTTAACATATTTACCTTTAAAATCTAATATATTATTGACTAACAAGCCAAGCTATTTAAAAGCATTACACACAATTCTTAACAATGCTTTTTTAACTTTCTAATCTGATTGATTTAAAATGCATTTAATTCATGATATATCTAATTGAAAACATTATAATATTTCTACATAATTACATGATATATTTCTTCATTTTTCAAATATACAGAAGATATATAACTTTCTGGTGTCAGTATCTTATAAAATGTTTTGCTATTTCCACTGCCCCATCTGTATTGATAATCTATGCATTATAAACTTTTAGCCTCTTTGAGTGACTGCTAAAATCTGAGGCCTTTCAGATTTTTTTTTTAATTGTGTGAGCAGAAAGATAGAATTTTAGAAGAGCTTCTTGAGTTACCTTTTGAATGATATAAAGAATTGTTAACATAATATCAAATTTTTACAACTAAATATTAAATATATAAAAAAGCCTGCAGCATTCTCATGTTACGAAAACATATTTATTTATTCTGAGGCTAGGAATTGATTTAGTTTTAAAAATACAATTTATTCCTTTTAACAATTTCCCAACAGTGTCATCAAAACACTATAAATTCCTTACATGTTTTAAAGAAAGATGATTCATTTATGTAAAGATTATTAAATGGGTAATTTTATTATTCAATTTTTAATACAAATTAACTGAAATTAGAAACTGATTTTGTAAAATAATTTAATTATGAATAATTCAATTTGAGGGCTATTGGATGTTTAAAAATGATCAAAAGATTTTTAATATCTTAAAAATAAAAGCAAAATTTTCAGTTTTAATATTTTGTATTAATAATTCATTTTAATTTCCTTGCTCAGTTTTAATATATTCACAAATTCAGATTTAAAAACAAAATAAGTTGTATAAATATTTTCAACATTTCTGATTTTTCCATAGTAACCATAGGAGAACGATTTGAGACTATCTGTGTAAAAAAAAGTAGGTTTTAGATCATCACACCTTCACATACTTTCACTCGAATTTTCCTCTGTATATATACTGGGATGTGACACTAAGCAGTTGAGAGTATGTATTTAAGAGGTTAAAGGGATACTGTAACTAGTGTTTCAAATCCTGATAACATCCCATACGCTGTCGGTGGGACGTAGATAGGATATACTGGGATGTGACATTAAGCGCTCAGGAGGATGAGTTTAGGAGGAAATTGGGATATTACGGGATGTCCTGAGGATGTAGTAAGTAGGACTTTAAATCCTAATAACATCCCATATGCTGTGGATGGGACATAGATAGGATGTTTTTAGGATATAATGGGATGTGCTTAGGAGGTTTGTGGGATGTCCTGAGGATGTAGTAAGTAGGAGTTCATATCCTAATAACATCCTGCACGCTGTCGATGGGACTTGGTTAGGATGTCCTGAGGATATCCCGGGATGTGACATTAAGCACTCGGGAGGAGGTTCGCGGGATATTCCGGGATGTCCTGAGGATGTGCGCATATCCCACGAGCAACATCCTTGAGATATCCCAAGGATGTTTTCGTGTTATGTGGGAGTCAAGAAGATTGATGGAAATATTGTCCTTTCAAAAATTATTGTAACAGATATTTCTTTTTAAGTTACATGATCAACAGAAACTATAGAGATATAGTATATAAAAAACCTTGAAAAATTATTTGTGGAAATTTGGGAGGAACAGATGCTATTTATTTGGTTAGATAATCAACAGATAAAAGTGGTTTATTAAGGATTTCTCAGTGTTATGTGAAACCACCGAGAATTTATGAGTACGTTTTGATATCATGCTTATCCATTATTGGGGCTAACGTTCACTGCTAAAAAAAAAAAAAAAAAAAAAAAAATATGGGACAGTCCTATATCTCCCGATCTACTGGGCCGATTGACAAAATTCAAATTGCGTTCTTCATGTCTCGAAAGCGCGTCTTAGGATATATATTAGATTTATATATATCACTATTCTATTATAGGTATTTTGACACAAAATCGGACTTTTTCTGAAATAAGATACCAATTTTTTCACATATTTCGATTCTACGACTCAAATTACGCCTAAATATGAAATTTTGTAAAATTTGGAGCGAAATTTACGGAGAAATTCACAAATTTATGTTGGCACTTTTTTGTCAGTTTGCGCCAAGAATAGTTCACTTGGCGAACTTCTTAATATATGGCAACCTAGTTTCCTTTCCCGTGAGCGGAAAAAAAGTCACAACCGTTCCTTTTTTCCAAATAATATTCTTTATATTATATTTTTAATTATAACTTATTATTTTAAGTAATTTTTTCGTTTTCGAATTTCATTTTAATTGTTTAAGTTGCATGGTTTTTTTTCGAATAACTGTTTTAAAAATTTCTACTTACCTATTCGAACTGCGTAAATAAAGGTGCAGCGTTTATTTTTTTTCAAATAGTTTTCTTTATATATATTTTTTGTCATAGTTATTATTTTAGGTAATTTTTAAATTCTTAACTTTTGTTTTAATTGTTTGTGTTGCATTGTCTCTTTAGATAATTGTTTTAAAATTTTCTATTTATTCCTTCGAATTGAGCATTTTAAATATATTTATTAATATAAATTTTCCAGAATTTGATTTTATTTATTTGAATTGTGTTTCTTTCGGAAGAATACTTTGTAACCCAGACTACGATGCATTTGAAAACTGCATATATTAAAAGAGAAAATACAGTAAAGCACAGTTAACACGCCTTTCAATGTTCCGTTCAGAAAAGATATATATAAATAAGAGAGACATTTAACTTAGGATTGCGACATTTTAACTTAGGATGACTTGCATACACTGCTTTAAACAGTTTTATCATTGTGCCCATTGCTTTACACAATTTTATCCTACATTTGGCTTCTTAAATATTATTCATATTTTAGTCAAATATTTTATTTTTGAAATCGTAAAAATCAAATATCATAAGATTAAAAAGTTTTAAATTAAAAAAAAAATACAAATACTAAATTTTACCGTAAAATTTATTTTTTCTTCTCTTTTTCTTCAGGCATTCTACTTTATTCTTGCTCTTTTTCTTCAGGCATTCCGCAAGTATATTAAAAAGCATCCAAATTTTCGAAATATCTTGATATTTCTGACAATCATTTTAAATAAAGTTATCGCCTTCCATTTCATAAAGGCCCACATACGGCCGAGCGGTAAAGTCGCTGAACACTGATAGTTCACTCCGGGGTTCGAATCCCGGTAAACAGGCTGGTTGCATGGGCGTTTTCGTGGATTTTCTCATGTGTACCATGTATGCCAGCTGATTTCCCTTAGAAAGTTCTTCACAAAGGCATCCTTCTTTTTAGGCAGATAGCCCTGCTTTGAAGTAACTTAATAATTCAATTCAATCCATTTCATCAATATTTGGTCAGAGCCTTTATCAGTCTTTAGAGGCTAAAAAAGCAGGTATGAGATGAAAGGAAAGACTGGTTTCATCAAGAGGTTTTGGTTTATTTAATTATGACAAAGCACACTAGGGCTATCTGCCTAAGGGGAGGGATGCCTTCGTGGAGGACTTTCTAAGGAGAACTGGCTGGCATACACGTTACACATGGGGAAAACCACGAAAATGCCCATGCAGCCAGCCCGTTCGCGGGATTCTGACCTCGGACAGAACTACCAGCGTTTAGCGACTTTATCGCTCGGCCGCTGTTTCATCTGGAGGAAAAAAAAAACATCTTTAGGTGACATCCACATACATCACTGGATAAACTCCTGAATCTTCAAATAATTCGAATGAGAAAATCATGGGATTCTCCACTTATGATACGATATGATGTTCTATAACGTAATTTAAATTTATACAACCATATAGTCTAAACCGTATTGTCTTTTCTGTTAACAACTGTCTTGTCTTAACTGTCTTGTTTCTGTGTTGTTACAAGCTCAATTGATGGTATTTGCTGGTGTACACGTCCAAGTGTTTTTTCTTTGAACACCTAAATCCTTTGAAGTAGCCTGAAAGTATATTCAAAAGCGTCCAACTTTTTGAAACATCTTGCTATGCCTGACAGCCAAATTTCCCTGCAAATTTTTGCTTACTTTTCTCCCTAATTTTCTTCTTTCCTTCTACAGTTATTTTCAGTGCACACACAAGAAAATTAAGATTTTTCGATTGCTAGACTTCCATAAATTTTGCATTTTTGTCAATTTTTTAAAATATCAATTACATGAATTGCGTTTCAGCTGAAGACAGCTTTTCATTTCCTAGTCATTTTAACTATAAATAAAGTTTAAAGCGAAGTCCAAAGGATAAATATTTTAATTAAAAGATTTTTGCTAAATGACAAAGAAATAAAACAGTCCAGCAGGGTTTATTCTGTACTACCGAGTGACCCGATTCTTATATCGGCTGAAACAATTTAAATCATATTAAAGATCATGCTTTTTTATACATTCTATAACGCGAGAGAAAAATTAGCTTCTTAAAACATTCTTTCTAAGAGGATTAATATAAAAGATTATATATATATTTTTAAAACTGGGACTTGAACCAAACTGTAAAATTTTTAAAGTTTAATTTACATGGTGGTTATAATTAAAGTTCCAATTTGAAATGGTCATAAAAGGAAAACTACCGTACCAAATGTTATCAAACTTGGGAATCGTGTAAACGAGGTTATGGGAATTTATTTTCAGCGAGGAAAAAATAGTTAAAAAAAACTCATCACCAGGGGGAAAATGACGCTGTATACAAGATTGTTAAATGAAATAAGACACGAAAACATCTGCTTAAAATGTGTTTAATATTTTCCGAAACGTGTTACAAAGCATGTTCAATGTAGCGTCCAGCATTTTCCGAAAGCAAGTTAAATCCTGTTACTGCATTCTCAACAGCAGCTCTTAGCATATTAGGAGGAATGTTACGGACATGACAGTGTTTCACATTTTTCATTTCTGCCAAATTGTTTAGATTATCACCATAAACAGTGCTTTTGAAAAAACCCCATAGCTAAAAGTCACAGAGGTTGAGGTCTGGTGGGAAGATGGGAAGTGTTGGCTTATAAGACGTTTATTCGTGAAATGTTGCCTAAGTAAGTGTGCGACACACGTGAGGTGGGGCCCAGCCGTGCATAAAATTCGTAGTATTTAAAATGCCATGTTACAGTTCATGTATCACGAAACATTTTAACATTGACTCTAAGTGAGCTGCAATCACAGTGGTCCAGCTGTCGACTACTCTTCAGAGAAAAATGGTTCAGTTATAAAACTAGCTGTCATTCAACACCAAACGGTGTGGAATGACTGCTATGCAATCGAATGCAGTAGGAGAATGCAATGGAACTAGATAGATAACATGAACGATTTCTTTGGCCCAAATCGATTAAAAGCGTGAATCAGTGTCTTCATGTTTTAGGGCTTCAAAAATTACAAATTAGCGATCTGTAAGAAAACGATTTCCAGATTGTACGTACTTGTGCGAGTGATTTGCGATCTCACATTTTCTAATCGCTAATTCGTGGTTTTCACGGACGAATTTCTCACTTACACGGATGGCGCACTCGACGTTTATCGAATTTAACGCCTTTAAATGGTGATTTGCTTACTTCAAAATTTCTTAAGGGTATGCAACATATTAAACCCGTGTAACAAAAGGTTAAGTTAGATTCCGACCCATATTTCGTTTATCAATATTGCATACAGCGCCATTTTCCCCCTGGTGGTGAGGTTTCGAACTTCCTTTTTTCGCGGAAAATAAATTCCTATGACCTCCTTTACACGATTACCAGGTTTGATAACATTTGATCCAGTAGTTTTCGTTTTATGACTGTTTCGATGTGGAACTTTAATTATAACCACTCCGTATATTATTAAATTTTAATTTGAAGCTATGCATTGTATGTATACCATACGTAAATTTTTCGCTTTTGTGGAAAAATAAAGAATCGAAGCAAATATACTTAGGATAATGGACCAAAACTGAAAAAATTTCCCCTCCCTTCGAAAATAAAATATTGAAATTCGACCTTGAATTTATTGGGTTATCGAAATATTTAATTTGACTTATCTTCTAAGTCCTAGTTCCGACAACAATTCCGTCAAAAATTCCGAATTACTTAAGCTGAAGTAAAAGATTTAGTATATATTCACTGTATGTTAATAAAGTAATCAGAGTGTAATAAAAATAAATTATAGAATTTATGCTGATGCAACTTTTTGTCTGACTGCACAACCCCACATAGCACAAAAACATCCTTGGGATATCCAGAGGATGTTGCTAGCGGGATATGCGCACATCCTCAGGACATCCCGGAATATCCCGCGAACCTCCTAAACACCTCCTCCTGAGTGCTTAATGTCACATCCCAGGATATCCTCGGGACATCCTGAATAAGTCCCATCGACAGCGTGCGGGATGTTATTAGGATATGAACTCCTACTTACTACATCCTCAGGACATCCCGGGATATCCCACTAACCTCCTAAACACATCCCATTATATCCTAAAAACATCCTATCTATGTCCCATCGACAGCGTATGGGATGTTATTGGGATTTAAAGTCCTACTTACTACATCCTCAGAACATCCCATAATATCCCAGTTTCCTCCTAAACTCATCCTCCCGAGTGCTTAATGTCACATCCCAGTATATCCTTAGGACATCCTATCTAAGTCCCACCGACGGCGTATGGGATCTTATCAGAATTTGAAATACTAATTACAATATCCCTTTAACCTCTTAAATACATACTCTCAACTGCTTAATGTTATACCCCAGTATATCCCCAGAAATCTTCTTTATATTCCAGTGAAAGTGTGAGAAGGTGTTTTGATAACCTGAAACTTGCTTATTTTCCACAGGCAGTCTCAGGTCCTCCATCTGTTGTTACTATGGAGAAATAAGAAATGTTAAGAATATTTATACAATTTATTTTTCTAATTTGAATTTCAATTTATTTAATAATTTGTAAATATATCTAAAACTGAGCAAGAGACTTGAAATGAATTATTAATACAAAATATTATAAGAGAAAATTTTGCTTTAAGATATTAAAAATCTTTCAATCATTTTTAACCATTCAATAGCCCAAAACTGAATTCTTCGATATATTCATAATTAAATTATTCTACAAATTCAGTTCTGACTTCAGTTAATTTGTATTCAAAATTCAATAATAAAATTAAGCATTTAATAACCTTTAAGTAGTGGACCAGATGTGTGTAGATTTTGAAATTCTGAACTTAAGTCGGTTACGTTGATTGAATCATTATTCATGGCTACAATATGATTAAACAGTTCATGAGTTCGTCTTGCTATTTACTGTAATGGAGGGGAAGATTTTCTAATCAATTTTTTTATAGAAGATATATAGCTTTCAAATTTAAATGCACTGTAATTATCTAACGGCCCAAACATTTTTACATCTTCGTAAATATGCAGTAGGCCGTGAACATTATGAGACATATACTGTTTTTCATAATAAAGCCCAAAATTTACTACGAAGAGTTTTAATAGAGACTGTGCGTATTCAATTGCCGTCTGATTCTGTATTTGCATAAGAGTCTAATCGAAATATGAAGTAGTAAAAAATGATCATATAGCTTTTTGTTAAATTAAAAAAAAAAAAAAAAAATAAGTGGGCTAGTGTACAGTAAAAATTGACGGTATTCTGTAGTTTTCCAGTGTTTCAATTCTTTTAGAGTTGGTTCCTTGCAAATTCAACTGGTACGTAAGGCTTTAAAAACTGGTCATTTAAAAAAAAAAATTAGTTCAACATTTTTATGTGGTAATCGTGCTTGTAAGGTGCCTCCGCCTATCCTAATAGTAATCATTTTTTGTACTACTCCTGAGCACACAAGGTGCAAAGTCTAACGGAATATTTATTAGTCCTATATTTGGAATATTCCGTAAAATGGGATAATCGTTTTGGTAATCGTCATCAGTCAGTTCTTCTTGAGACATAAAAGTTCATATTCCGAATCACAGTTTGAAATGGAACTTAAAGAATATTTGCTAGCCCAAAAATTCGATACAAGCTTTTTTCATAATTAAATGCTACTTCATCTTCTGACGAATCCGCTAATATACGTTAATTTATTCTGCTGTAAATCCGTCTTTTAGATATCTGAGGTAATATTTTTACTTCTGATCATTTTTGTAGAATAAAGGAAAGATTTTGAAACTTACTTTTCACACTCTCTCAGTGTAACGCTTGCAAGCGTCAGCAAGTCAGTTCGTAACTGAAAGAGAATTTGGAACGACGGCTATTAACGTTTAGCAGAATAGTTGAATTCTGGAAATCAGAAAGTAAGCACGTGTACTTTCCACTTTGTGGGGTTCTTCAAGGATAGCACTATTACGGAGCAATTAAAACCGTTGGGGGGGGCATTCTGCGTCCTTTGTTGTGAAGGGATGCTTCCCTCATGGTTCCTACCTCCATGGTTTCCCTTTTAGGGTGATACAAAGAAGGAAAGTCTGACACATAAATCTGCCACGTTAACAAAAGATAAATCTTCTTGGGGCATCGGCTACAGAAAAAGTGCTTAGAGGTGTTACATTCTTAGCGAAGCTCGCTTTCTCAAAAGCAAAGAAAAGTTGAGAAGCAGTTTTACGAACAATGATAAATAATGTAAACAAAGATTTAAGATTTTCAACTTCAATTGTTATTTATAGTATAAAATAAAGTAATAAAACTGCTGAATTTAAAGAACGCGTTTAATTTAAAAATTAAAGCATTTTAATTTAAAGTTTGAACATCTATTTAATCTGTTGTCTAATTTTGAGTTTTCATAACAACATTTAACTTTGTGTTATATACCTTGAACAAACGTGTTTACTGCATTTTCTGGATGTTACAAATAAATTCATAAAGCAGTAATTATTGTTAAATTATGAGGAGTCATGTAGCATTGCCGGCATAACGTATAAGACTGCAGAGCGCTGGATATATTTTTTTCGCGCTTTGTTTAGCAAAGATCGAATATTTATATGTTTAAAGAGGTAGCAAAGTGAGGTTTGAGGAGAGTAAGAACTTAATGTTAGTTCTTCCCATTTTTAAACTTCATTTTCCTATTACAGAGAGGTAAAAAATAAGTTACATTTTACCTCAGTCGCTTTGAAAGACTACCCAAGCAGCACGTCTCCAAAAATATACGTATAATTTTGGTGAAATAAGGGTATGGTATTTTTTGCACGTTACTTTTACGAAATTTATACGAATGAAAAAGGCTGAAGTTACTGTTAACTCTTGATCGTTATTTTCCACACGTTATTTTTACGAAAATTATACGAATCCGAATGTACTGATAAAACTACCGCCATGATGGTATATTTTATTCGTCACTTTTACGCATATTTTACGAATCCGAATGTTCTGAAAGAAACTACTGCCTATGGTATATTTCATTCGTCACTTTTACGGATATTATACGAAGTCTAAAAAGATTGAAAATGAAGTTTATTAATTCAAAATATTTAGTGTATTTCTGGCATTTCACTTTGTTTTCCTTGTCCACGAACATGAAAAAAGGGGCAGTCATATATGAGGTTAAAATTTTTCTATAAATTTTAACATGTGAGCTAAATCTTTACGTGCATTTTTGCAAAAAATTATATTTTCTTAATTTAAACAGCTTCAAAATAACTTATTTATTTTCTTATATCAAATTTGTTATTTTTATTCATATCAACACTTATATTAATTTACACAATTTAATTTCTTTTATGAAAATCCTATTACCCATTTAACTGGAATAAGCTGTATATTAAATTTGTGTACTTACTGAGTTTGGTACAATACTCTCCTTATTTTATTTAGCAAATGTGGGCAATTGAATTGGAATAAGACTAGCAAATCTTTCATGTCGAGGAATATAATAATAAATACAGCAGAAGATGCTCGAAAACGTTTAACTTCTTGAACAATAGTTTAATGTAGACCAAAGGATCATTAATTATCCTCCTCAGACCCGAGACAAAAATAAAAGCTTGATATTTTGTAAGAGGTATTTAAATAGTTGTTTCGATCACTTTGATGTAGAAAAGTGCAATAAAAATTTTTTTTTTAGTTAATGAAAGCTAGGGGGGATGTATCACATGTGATACATCAGGAACAAGGCACTACAATCAGAATTTTCTTAAGTATTAAGCAAGATTGAAGTAATTAATTTAATCTTAGTCTTTAATCACACAATACATACAATTCATAAATTCAACACGAAAATTAAGTTTTATTGGAGTTGTAGGTACATATTATTATTATTTATATTCGTGAAATGCCTTGAAACAATTTCTACTAGTTGTAAAGCATAGAAAAACCTTGCAGTCTGTACATCGTACATTTTTTAAGGCCGAGCAGTTCTCATTCCTGCACCTACTTCGATGAGTTCTATCCCCAGCCATTTCAGGCATGTGCCTAGCTTCATTGTTACGAGCTGCTTGATTTGGAATGCAAGTTGTAACTCTGCGTTTTGGAGGGGGTTCATCATTTTCATCTTCGGCTAGCGAAGGAGTGGGAGATGGCCAAGGTCCGTACAGTGAAAAGGTTCGCGCATTCGGAAACTGAGGCATAGAGCGCATGCGTCAAGTCTCAACGTATGACGTCACAGGGCGACCAGACGAGGCCTACGTGATATACGAGTCTAAGGGAAACGCCAAGTCATTGCTTTCGAATGCTGAACTTCTGTGAAGTCCTCTGTCAGTGAGAATATTTTCTTCAAGGTTAGTAAAATTTCAGTACTTTTGTTTTATTTTAATGTTACGTAATATTCACTCCTGTTTTATACTATCAAATATTTTATCTTCAGTACTAATTGTAAAATAACAAGCTTAAGTTCAGAGCTTGTTTATAGACGAATTTTGTATCTCTATTTGTGCCAAAACAGCTTAATTACAGAATAAAGATTACAAAAATGTGTATATATGTGAAATTACAAATTTTTTTTTTTAAAAAAACAAAATATAAACATGTCTAGTATTTCCGCGCATTAGTTGTTAAAAAATTATCAGTAAAGACATAAAGTAAGAAATTTACTTTTCACAAAGACCAAAAGGTGAAATTCGTAATTAATAAATTTCAAATAATTCTTTAAATGCAAAAAAGTTTATAAAAAAGTATTTAAAAAATGTTTAAAAAGTTACATATATACATATTAATGTAATATAACATAGTTTTCTATATCAAAAGGTTAAAATATTTACTGAATATTTTTATATTATATTATGGAATGCTTACAGTGCAGAAAAACGATTCTGAAATTCTTTCTTTTGTTCAATTTTACTAGATGCCTGGAATGCGATGTGCCGTTGCTCTTTGCAACAACAGTTTAGAAAAAACTAAAAATTTATCTGAGCGCATAGTTTATCATAAATTTCCAAGTGATCCTACATTAAGAAGAAAGTGGATAAATCTTTGCCGTCGAGAAGATAAATGGAATGCAAATTCTTCTAGGATATATTCTGCCCATTTTACTGCGTATAAACTGAAAGAAGATCCAAATTGTATTTCGTCGTGGATACAACATCTGTCTCATGGAGGACTAATTCAACCCTCTGAAGAGTGGAAAACGCAGGTCCATAAAATGGAAGAACAATTTTTAATTTTCAACGGTTCCACTTTAAGAAAGGGAGAAAATATTATAAAGGACTTTGTCAAAACCCTTAAACAGCAGTTTTCCGACACAGATGAAAACTTACTTAAGTCCTTTGCTAGAATTCGAACTTTCATACGATTAAGGACTTTAAATCAAAAATTAGTTAATAAAAAATATTCGAAAGCACAAAAAAGAATACTAAATTCAGTCGACGAAAACTGTGACATTACGCGGAAAAGAAAAAATAAATTGAAGAAAATAATTTCGTAATATCAAAAAATTATTTCTTTAACTGAATATAAATCGAGCTATCTTTTGTTTTGTTATCTTAGGTGCGCTATTTTTTTAGCCTAACCGTTGTAAGGAATACTTAAAATTTTTCTTCAAGCAAAGCTTAGCTGCGGAAAAAATCGTGTATTCAGCATATCTGTTGAAAGAAATATTTTTTATTAAACAGAACTGATCCAAATTACGTAACTAGACTAAATTTTAGATGCAAATACCTGGTTACTTTTGGAAAGAAAAATATATTTTGTATTACGTATTATCTGATATATATATATTTTTTTAAACATTCATCTCATAATATTTGTATATATTATATATATATATAAATGCATATATCTTAGTGTAAAATATTATATGTATATATATAATACATCTTCATAATGTAAAATAAATAAATAAAAATATTTTTGATTCTGAAAAAGCGAATTGTGACATAAAAAAATCTGCAACTACAAAAATCTATTTTGTTTTTTTACAATAGCATTTGCGAATTCATGTGCCAGTTCCTTATTCAGTATGATATTTGAATTAGCTTAGATTATGTTTAGAATTTAATAAATATAGCCACTAAACTTATGCAATTTACAGCACATAATTTGGGTTCTGAACTTAATTTGCCCTCGGTTTAAATTATTCAAAGTTTATTTTTATAAGATATCTTTATATACTGTCTTAAAAATTATATGCTCAAGTACAAAATATGTCAAAGAAATAAGGGTATGTACAATGCAAATTTATTTTTCAGGTTAGTGTTCATTCATTGATTTGCGTATTTATTCGATACGTTTAGTTTTAAATATATATTTCAAAAGTCGTATGTATGTCGATAAAAAATGTTTATTAGATATTTATACATGTTAAATTATGATTTAGTTAATATTCTTCTTTAACATTTTAATGTAAACACCTAGCAAATAAGAACAGTCAAATAAGCGCAAATTCGTTTCAAGCGCCTACCGTAGTTTCTACCCTCGTAGTATGAGAGAAAGCAACAGAGGTCTCCCTGTGACGTCACGATGTGGTTGACCATTCAACGCGTTTTTCCTCTTATGCGCGAACCTTTTCACTGTATGGACCTTGGGAGATGGCTTCTTCAGTAAGCCGTGGATGAATGTATTTGCAATACTGAGTCTAAACGCAAAATAGTCCAGAATGTTCTTCTTCGGTTCCTCTAATTCTGTCATAGTATTTCTCCTGAAAATCAAATGAAACTGGATTGAACTTATCTGTATGTATTCCCCATTGATTTGGAGCAGAAAAGTCAAAAGTTACATCCTGATCTTCATCAACATCATTCACCTCACATCCATTATCGCTTTGATAATCATCTTCATCTGACAGTGAACTCAAATCAGAATCATCGCGATTCATCAGCTCTAAAATTTCATCTGGTGTCAAATATTTCACTGAAAAAAAATACTTATTAAATAAAAAATTATCAGGAAAAAATGGGTAAAATGGAATGCAAACACCTCAACTAAAGATTTGAATTCAAGAAATACTTCTATCAATCTTCAAATCCCCCCAATATATAACTAAAAATTAAAACAAAATTGACTTAAAAAGTGTGTTCATAAGTGATTGGGTCCCATTGTACCACAAGTGATACAAACAAATTTCACAAGTCATTATGCTTTAATATATCAGTAAAAATTTCTTTTTTTGCTTTTAACTAGTAAAACGTACATATACAAAGAGAAAGCATATTTTAAAAATAGTTTAATATTTGTATATAAATAAGAAAAAAATACTTACTTCGACGACGTGCAGACATTTTGATTTGATTCAGAGATGCTACTAGAAATCGCTATCATGGACAAGTACTGCCATCTGTTGACTAAACGAGGAAAATATATGAGGTATTTCACTTTGTATCTTATGTGATACAACCGGTCCCAAATTTGTTTTTGCAGCTCAGCCTTCACAAAAAATTATGAAACTTTTGTATCACATGTGATACAAGGGAACCGAGGAGGTTAAAATCAAAGATATACTAATATTTTTATTTAATAATAATAATAATAACTCTACGAAATTGCAAGCTGAATCCTGATATTTTACATATATTTCAGTTCCTTTAATCTTTGTTATAAAAATCATATGAGGCTAATTTTTTTAAATTTTGTTTAATGTACGGAAAAAATGATATAGCGATTTTAATAATTTTTATATGAGGAAAAAATTAATAAATAATGTAAATAAATAATTATATTATATTTTATATTTTTCCTGAAACAGTTAAAGACATTCTTAATATGGAGATCTACAGAATAAGTACAAGGGTCCAGTTAAATGAACTCAAAATTTGCATAGTTAATTTTACGTTATAAAAATTAACCGGATTTACGATTATACACTGAGCATGCGCATTTAATTTCTTATTTTTAATTTAGTTTTATAAATTTGCTTTAATATATAATCTTTAACTCAAAGATATTGTGCTATTAAAAAAGGAAACTTTATGCCATAGAAACACAGGTACTTTGTTCCAAATCTGTGTTCATTTTTTTATATATATACTGAATTTTTATGCACTAGTAATTACTGAAATATATCCTTTCATGAATAATAAGTAAGTCCTAAGTCCTTTCATGAATGCATTTCTTTTTTTGTTTGTTTGATTTTGTTGTTTTAAAAGATCTGCCATAGTTAAAGAAAGAAAATAAAGTAAGAATGCTTTACTTTCAGTTTTGAATAAATTTATTACTATTTACTGCAGCTTCAAGTTTCTCTAAACATAATTTTCGAAGTCAAAACTTGATAGTTATGTTGATTATTAGACTTGCATGAAAAAATTTATTGAAAAATTAGTATTTGATCTAAAATACCTTAAATTATTTGAATTATATTTTACTAAATCATGTATTTTGATATAACTAGATAGTTAAAAAAATTTAAATTGTAAATGTGCAGAAATGCTTATATAAAACCAAGAAATTGTTTATATTTTTGTTGCTTTTTCCCTTGTAAATTAATTATATATATATATATATTACAGTCTGGGGAGTCAGCACCCTGCTGAATTGTAGTAAACGAGACGTCCAATCTACTAGACCATCAAAGATGCAGATTTGGATTTTCTATTTCATAGTTATTGAAATCGTAATGGTATGTTTGTTTAAATTAGTACTGTTTATGAATGTGATAAAAATAAATTCTGATAAGATAAGAAATGATTTATTTTCTATTAATTATGAACTGTAAATAATGTAACCAATTTTCTTCATAGTATATTTACTAAACATTTTTTTTTTTTTTTTTTTTTTAATAAAAGGGAGGTAGTCTTATTTATACAATTCTTGCAGAGATACCAAGAAATAAAACATTTCAGGAATTTTCACTCAGTATATCTTGATGTGTAAAATCGTGTTGTTCAATGCCATATTACTTTTTCACAGGAAAGTAATTTTATTGATCTAACATCTGCATAAATCAAACATTTTTAAGAATGATTACAGTTTCTAAGCTAACTTAAAATTTTCAGATTTAGAAAATGTATGTTTAATGTAGCATCAGTTTTCCATGGAATAGAAAAGGTTTTCAAAATGTTCAGTTGTTAGAGGGAAATAATATAAATGAGATTGTCCTGATACAGTTTCAGCTGGAAATGAAACTGAATTTTCGGATAGTGAAGATTTCATTTAAGAATTCTGATAAAACTGATTAATGTAATTCCTCTGCATTTAAAAATTCTAATAAAACTGATTTACATGCATATACACATGCTTACATATCTACAGTGGAACCCCGAGATACGAGTTTAATTCGTTCCAGCATTCAACTGGTATAGCGAATTTCTCGTATCTAGAAACAAGCTTCCCCATTGAAAATAATGGAAATTCAGTTAACCCGTTCCACACCCCCAAAAATATCAACATTTTAATATCAAGTCAATTTTTCCTAATAAATAACACTGGTAAATAATATAACAATAGTTTAACTTTGTTACCAACATTTTAACTCATTCTCATTAATCCACACCAACAACAGCTTCTCAACATCTAGGAGTACTTTTATGGTGCTTGGAAGCAACGATAATTCCTTTGGCTACATCAGGTTTCTTAATTTCTTCCTGCTTCTTCAGAATAGTATAGATTTTCGATATTAAAAGGCCGCAAGTCTTCGCCAATTCTGTCACCATGCTTATGTTTATCTACGATTTCTTTCTTGATATCGACGGCCATGGCCTCCTTATTTTTCTTTGCAGCACTATCTGAGGCAACAATCTTCTTGCGAGGCATCTTGAAATAATTATTTTCACGTTAAATGTCAAAACAATTAACTTGCAAGTGCACAAACACGTATATAAAAGAACACTGAGTGATCTGACGAGGGGATTCCCCGAGTTGAGCCGGATAGGGAAATGGCGCCACCCATACCAACAGCCTGGCTCATTGCTCGTTACTCAAATTAATCTCGTATTTTGCTCATACTTTCCTCGTATCTCGAGGTTTCATTGTACATTTCTGAATCCCGTTCTAATAACGGAGGAGTACCTTTGCCAGTATTGCAACAGAGCTAGAATGAATTATTGTGTTAAATATGTGGAAATTGCATGCTTAAAGTACTGTTATTTTCTAAAAATATTATGTATGTCTATTTTTTACAAGAAGAAAAAATAGCTAAAAGCTGTTAATTTACTCGGATTTATTAGTCCAAAGGGGCTTTGTCCCTAAAGAACTATTGTTTTTGTTTTGCATTGGTTCACTATAAATATCTGTTTCACTTTTCAAACTGTTCCTACCAAATGTTAGAGTCCCTAGTGTGGGATTAATACTCTCTATCTTAGTGCCCTCTATAACCTGTATAACCTACAAGGATTGCCAGTTTAGGCGAGATATCTAGGTAGTCATCATAATACGTACCTTATTTTTTATTATTTTTAAATTAAATTGAAAGTAATAAACTAGTTTTCAAGAATGGAGTTAAACTAGATTTGCATTCAACTCTGGTTTATTGTATTAATGATGTTTTGCTGTAACAAATATGAATTTTTTGTTTAAGTATAATAATTTAAAATGTTTTTTCTAGAGAATGAAGTACTGCCACTAAGGTAAGGTGCTAACTTGCAAGGTAATTTTCTATTCTACATTAACTCAATCTTTATGTCCTGTTACAGATATATTGGCAGAAATAATGAAAACCTGACATTCAAAAAGAAAAATAATAATGTTGAATGTAGTATATTAGATGGTTAACTGAGGTTTGGCAACTTATTAATAATCTTACACATATTGAGTACGAATAACTTTGACAATTACCGGTATTTTCAATAGTATAAAATTAGGCAAGAAAGCAGTTTCAGCTTATCACCGATTTTAAATACAACTCTCTTACCAATATTGGTTTGACAAAGGTAAAATATAATTGAATTTAATAAGTTGGAAATACTGTCTGTCTTTCCATGAGTTAAAAAATAATTTCAAATAAAATTTCTTTTTTTCAGTTTTTCATGTTATTTGTTTAATGTTATTGTAATCTGATTTATCATATTTAGTCACATATTCCATCCCTCTTTGCACTATAGTATATAATTCAAAGGACTTATCAGTTTCAGCAATATTTTTTTTTACCAGTATACATTTTTACCATAACTCTGTTTCTAAATCATATCCTGAAAAATTAAGGAGTAAAGTACACAAAGAAGGAAAATATGCAAGTAAATAATGGCATTTAGTGTTGTTTATGTGTCTAATATTTGTACTAGATTGTAAAAGTTATATAATTCTATTAGCTTTTTTAAATTATTCTTTTTGAAATTCAGGTGCTTCTTTGCACCCAAATGGTTAAAGCCCTAGTGTGACTTTGGTACTTTGATCTAACTTCTATTCCTAATAAATAATCCAGCTGCATACAGTTTACTCAATTTCTGCTATGTGTAAGGTAAACAATATTAGCTTTTTTTAAATATATCTTTTACAACTATTCCATCAGGTAGATTTCTTTCATATTTTGCCTTAATTGAGTCATCCTGCTAATTAAGAATTTATTAAAGTTAATATGTTAAGTTTTTGTGTGTATAATTCATTTTAAGTATGTGCAAGCAAATGCATACATTAACAGTTACGTAGAATTATATTTTGGGTATCAAATTCAGAAAATTTGGGGCTATTTTTAGAAGATTTATTAATGATTTATACTATATTAATATTGGTAAAAAAATTCTGTGGCTTTTATATGAGAGTATATATTTTAAAATAGCTGCATGATATGGTAGAGGTAAAAAGCTTCATGTGGATCACAAATTAATATTATGTGGCAATTTTTCATTTATTTAATAAAGAAAATATTCAAGCCACAATTAAAATTTTTTTCACTGGATTATTTCATACAAAGTTTGCAGCAAATATTTCCTGCAACAGAAGTGACAATTTTTATTTTGCCAAGACAGGAAATTTAGTTAGTGAAAGCAGTAACCCTATTTTGAGATGTTAAACAGGAAGGCAAATTTTTGAATTTAAATTGATTTTTGAAGGAAGACTTTAGTCTTGCTATCATTCTACGTGGCTCTTAACTTTTTTATGGTATTTATAATTTTATTGTTATTCAGCATTCTGTTTGCTTAGAATGCACATGAATGTAGACTTGAAATATTTTATATTGCAAACTGAGATGCCATTGTTATCATAATTAAAGATTTTTGCTCTGATTTTGGAGGAATTTACTGATAATACTTTTGATTGTGTATTGGTTTCTGGTTTATTGAAATGTGTAAAATAGCCTGTTAATGCATATACGTATGTTAATGACATGTATATGTTTATGAAGTATTCTGTTATATGTAATAGTGTTGTGATTAGTTTTCTGCTTACTCTTTATTTAAGAAAAAGTTATCTGTAAGAAAGTGAATATTCTTTACTATATGTAGGAGTAAAATTGAAAAGGCTAATGCAATATAATTAATACAAAATTAAGTTTTTTCTCATGTACTTAAATACAAACATAGCCATTAAAGACTTTCTCAACCTTGCAGTTCTAAACAAATCTTAAGTATTTTTCACTTGAAATTATAGGCATTGTGCATATAATTATAGGCATATAATTGAAGCTTACTGTGTGATAGTGTGAAATTAAATTTTTAATTACTGAAATGTAAATTTTTAAATATGAAATACTCAGTGCATTTTATATGCATCTTTTAATACTTCAACTATATTTAAAAACTGAAAACCTCTGAAGTGTGAAATTATTACAAATTTTTCTTTTTCTTGTTTAGGAGCTGTTCTCAAAGCATTGGGTGACAAAGAATTCACTTTTACAAAAATCGAGCAGGATATTAAAGACAGCGAACTATAGAACAAATATGGCGAAGCTGCATGAAGTCTATGTTGAATTTTATTATTGAAAAAAATATGCTCTTCCGATTTAATGTTAGTTTTTATTGTTTAACAGTAATTGCAGTTTTTGAATACCTGTAAAATAAACCTAATTCTTAAATTAATTTCATGTGTATTTCTTTTGCAAGTATTACAGTTCATAATACTTCAAACAACTTGAAATTTTATACTTGTTAATTTATGTGGGATATGTTCATAATAATTTTATAATTTAAATAACTCATTGTCATCATATGAGCATAATCTAAAATGCACAGCGTTTGACAACAAATTAATAAAAAATTAGCCAACTTCTAATTGCTTTCTTTTGTCCAGTTGCCTCTTTTTAAATCATTTAATACCATAAAACTATTTGATGAAAAAAAATAATTGATATGTCCACATCAACATGCACATTTATAATGATGTTACAGAAAAAGTCACATGAGATAAATATTAAAAAATTCAATATTCCTAAACAAATTAACTTTTTGAAATTTTATCTGGTATATAAGATAAAATAAAGAACATATTTAGGTAATTTTGAATTTGCATAATTTTATGAACTTATTTATGAAATTAACAGTTACCTTGTAAAAGGGAACTTTTTAAAAATACCTCAATAAAGCATTTCTTTTGTAGAGGTGAACTTTTAGTACTGATCTAATATATTTATAAGATTTTAAACTGAAAAAGACAACAATAATAGATTACAATACATTGCAAGATTGACTGATAAATGTAAAATTTTTACATATCATAATTATGTGTGTAATTAAAACAGAAGCTACTCGATTAACTTGCATGCAAATTAATATTTTCTTTAACATGTTTGAGATAAACTGAATTTTAATAAATAAATATGTATATATTTGTGTATTATCTGAAGATATGAATGAAATATTTGTGACATTAAACATTCATCTTCAAGGAAAATAACAAAGTCAACTTGGTAAACTATTGGAAAAGGTAAGTTTTATACAATTTCCTGGTCTATATTTAACAATTTTAAAATTTAGCACACTCGTTCAAATAATCTAAACGTATGATGTTTTCTTTTGTGCTACATTCGTTTACTGAATTTGTTAATTAACTATATTGTACTTTAGATAGAAATTAACGTAGATATTCCTTGTATTTTACGGTATAAAAACTTATATATTTGATAATAATTGACCTAAATCTTCCCTATGTTTTCTTTGCATATACGAATGACTTTGGTAAAAATTTAGTCCGATGTCTTCTCCTCTTTACTGTGTAAAGTGCACATTTTTGGAAAAAAAATTGCATTAATCTCCAATTACCTATTTACTGCATTTTTTGTAAAATGTGCTTATTTTAATCTCTTATTTTTTATATAAATCTATGCAAAAATGTTCTGCATATTATGATTAAAAGATAAAAATTTAATATCAAATTTTTACATATCCACCTTTTAGGTATGTACAGCAATATGGAATATATATAACTGGAAAATTTAAATGCAAAAAAATTAATTTCTATTCAAAAATTACATAACACTAAAAGGCTGAAAATCACTTTTAATATTTCATTTAAAAGTGACTACAATACGAGGGCTATCCAGAAAGTAGATTACGTTTTGGAATAAAAAAATAAACAAAGTATAGGAAACAAATTTTATTATATACAGATGAAAGCCACACTCAAATACTACTTTTCTACATAGTCACCATACAAATTAAGGCATTTATCGTAGCGATGTACGAGCTTGGAAATTCCTTCGTCGAAAAATTCGGCCGCCTGCGCCTTCAACCACTTCGTTACCTCTTCTTGCCTTCCATCTTGCACAAAACTTGTGGTAACCAAGCTTTTCGCTGATGATTTCGTGCAACAAACTTCGCGAAATTTGTGGAAAACTCAAAGAAAGTTCCGTTATTGTGAAATTTCGATTTTCACGGACTTTAGCATCGACTTTTTCGAGAAGTTCGGCGGTCACTATGCTGGGTCTCCCACTTCGATCTTCGTCGTGAACATTGGTTCAGCCATTTTGAAATCTTATGACCCACTGACGCACTCCACCTTCAGTGATAATGTTGTCCCCATACACTTCACGAAGCTGCCGATAGATTTCTATCGGTTTACAGTTTTTTGCAGTCAGAAACCTTATTACTGAGCGCACCTCGCAGCTCGCGGGATTTTCAATTAACGCAGACATTTCAAACCGTCACAGTATCTGAACGGAGCACAGCACGAAACTCTCACTAGCACGGCTAGATGCAGACTGAGCTGCGCAACGCTCTGACCCCAAGATGGCCGCGCTAGCCCCGCCCCTAGCGGACACAGACGGAAACGTAATCTACTTCCTGGGTGGCCCTCGTATATGCAATAAATTTTGTAAACCTGAGTTCTATGTTTTAAATCAATTAATGCTATCATTTATTTACATGGCATAAGAAAATGTCCTTCGGAAAAGCAAATAATTTATTTAAAGTGTTATTTAGTAAACAACTGTTTGCTACAGTTGTTTACTAAATTTAAATTTATGAAATGAATTTAGTAAACAAAAATGCAAATGAACGATAGCATTAATTGATTTAAAACACAGAATTGATGTTTACAAAATTTATTGCATATTTTGTAGTCACTTTGAAATGAAATATTAAAAGTAATTTTCAGCCTTTAAGTGTTACATAATTTTTTAATAGAAATTTTTTTTTTTTTGTATTTACTAGTGCATTTAAATTTTCCAGTTATATATATTCCATATTGCTGTACAGAACTAAAAGGCAGATATATAAGAATTTGATATAAAAATTATTTTACCTTTTAATCATAGCATACAGAAAGTTTTTGCATAGATTTATATAAAAAATATGAGATTAAAATAAGTACATTTTATGAAAAATGCAGTGAAAAGGTAATTGGAGATTTATGCAAATTTTTTACCAAAAAATGTGCATTTATACACAGTAAAGTGGAGAATACATACATCGGATTAAATTTTTACCAGTCATTCGCATATGCAAAGAAAACATAGGGAAGATTTAGGTCAATTACTATCAAATATATACGTTTTTGTACCGTAAATTACGGGAAATATATACGTTAATTTCTATCAAATATATACGTTTTTGTACCGTAAAATACGGGGAATATCTACCTTAATTTTTACCTAATATATACGTTTATATACAGTAAAAAATCGGGGAAATTTACGTAAATTTTTACTAAATATATACGCATACATGAAGCAAAAAAATTGAGATTTACGTATATGCGATAAATATACGTAAATTTTTACTAAAAATATACGTAAATCCCTGAAATTTACGTATATTATACGTAAAAGTAACGAATGAACAGTAGTCTCTCGCGTAAATATACCTAAATTTTACGTAAAAGTTACGTATAGTATAACGTAAAAATATACGTAAATATTTAGTAATTGCCACTGGACACTTTTTATGATATTTTTACGTTCAACTTGAACGTTTTTTATACGAAAGGCCATTCGTAAATTGCACGTATTTTTCTCGTGCAATTTACGAATGCATGCTGCCTGGGTAATAATTCTCATTATTAAAGAACTTACCAGAAAATGAACGAAGAAACTGCAATGAATTTTTTAGCCCAATAAAATTATTCTTCTGTTTATAAATTCAAATTAACGCAAGTTAAACCTCGTACAGACTAGTTTTTAACTGCGTCTGTAAACTAAAATTTCGTTTGTTAAAAAAAAAATATTGTTACTAATTACTACACAGTACTAAACATCATTCATTACTAATATAATAGTGTAACAGATCAAAAAGTATTTTTTTCTTTTGCAGTTTCAAAGTATAGTTATTTCTATGCTAAGAACTATCGATGAATTTAATAGAATACTTTTATAACTTGATATTTCTGATTAGTGCCTCAGAGACGAGTAAGTGATTAGTGACAGATTGCCGTACAGAAGGGCTCAAGTTCGAATGCCAGATAAGGCATGGATGTACATCATGCTCATCTGTTCATAGGATAAATGTCTTCGTGAAAGGTTTTCTGAGCTAACCTGTAACGTAAATAATATTTGTGTTCAAAGATATTAGAAAAGTATCTAAAATAATGTTTACAAATATATTATGTAGCAATTAGAATTTAATCGTAAACACAATTTCAATATGAAACTCAAAACGGCTGAAAACACGTGCCTATAATTTGTAAGAAAGTACTCTGATCACTAGGCATTGTGAAACAACAACAAAAATTTGAAAACATTATTACTTAATACTTACAGCCAACATATACAAGACAAAAGTAAGTGCGTAAGCATAACAATTAAATTTTCATATGCAGAATAGGTAATCCATAGAGTAAGATTTTGATTCTTATAACATCACTTGCGTGTGGTACAAGGTTACTTTACTTTAATATTTTCAGATATGAGCTTCCATAAAAAGTAAGTACTGAAAATATCTGAGAAACAACATCCTCAGGAGATCTTCATATATCCCGGGACATTACGACTTGAACAGGATATCCTTAAGATGTTGATTTACGCAGTCCTCAGGATATCTGAAAATCAACATCCTGAGGAGATCTTCATATATCCCGGGACATTGAGACTCGAATAAAATATCCTCAGGATGTTGACTTAAGAAGTCCTCAGGATATCTGAGAATCAACATCCTCAGGATATCCTAACTGCTTCCCAGGACATTGCGACTTAAATGGGATATCCTGAGGATGTCTTGTGTTATGGGGGACATGTAATGGAAGAGAAGGCTTGTAGAGATCTGTTTTTGACATGCCTCTAAAAGTAGATGTCATACTCCTTTTGTCTCTTCAATATCAAAAAACTTTCCTTTGAGAGGCAACTTTAGTTTCTGGGAAAGAAAAAAAACCACAAGAAGACAAATTTGAAAAACATGCAGGACGATTGAGTACACATACTTTTTTTCGGAACACAAGCGGTTCTCCGACTGGTTATTGAATAATGAAAAGATGCATTATCATGCAATACAAAACATTTGGAATACGTTGTCTGACTGAAAACGTAAGATTAAAAGTCATCTGCTTAATTCACAGCCATTTACAAGTCAACTACCGGGGCAATTGCAGAATCGTTTTGATCCTGAGCTTGTAAGACAAACGTTATATCACTGGATTTAAACACTTCTTTAATCTTCCGAGAACGTTCCTTCTTTAGCTCATATTCCAAGAATATTAAGTGAATACAATTATTGCAAAAGAAATTTGAATATTCATTTGCACTACGGCTTGGTAGTTTACTAACGAGTTAACAAAACTTAAATTCTGCTTTTTGTGTCTAAGTATACAACAATATTTTAAATATTTACAAATAAAATATTAAATTAGAGATTTAATTGGAGCCTCACCAGTTGCCTAGCATTTGAAGATTGTTAAATACTAATTGTTTGTTGTGAAGTCTAACCCAGGCTTGCATGGTTGGTTTTCGTAGTTTTTTAGGTTCTCTTTACAAAGGTTCTCTATGAAAGCATCTTAACCAAATAGCTCCCATGTTCTTTCTATGTTCAAATAACCAACTAACTTAGTTTAAGCGCGATTTCCAAATGAAGTTACTAGCAAAACCCGAATACTCATTAATAATCATGTAGCTTGCCAATCGGGAGTAACATGAAAGATACGCCGCCAATAATTAAATTGCTGTTACGGTACGCTGTTTCTAAATTTAGATGGTCATTCCTTAATTAAATAGCCCACCAGCGGCCGAGCGGTAAAGACGCTGAGCACTGGTAGTTCGGTCTGAGGTTCGAATCCCGCGAACGGGTTGGCTGCATGGGCGTTTTCGTGGTTTTCCTCATGTGTAACGTGTATACGAGCCAGTTTACCTTAGAAAGTCCTCCACGAAGGCATCTCTCCCTTTAGGCAGATAGCCCTGGTGCGCTTTGCCATAATTAAATAATCCAGTCGAATCCTTAATTAAATATAATTGATTTGTAACTTCTACTAGATCTGATGGTAAAAATTGAAGTGAAAATAAATAATATCGTGTGCAATCTTGATTAATATAAAATTAAAAATTTTGCATAGAAAAATATTTGCATTCAGACAAAGTTTTTAGAAATATTTGCAATTACTTTATAAGAAGGATTTATTAATAACCGTAATAATTACTTTTTATATTACTGATGATTAGGATTCAGTTTTTGACAATTACATTCTAAATTAGAATTTTAAGGATATAATGAAAATACGCTACGCACAAAAATACATTTTAGGATAAAAAAATGAGTTGATTTTTTATGTTTTAAAACTTCTTAAATTCATTTAATAAACATCGTATCCTCGTAATTAATTGAATCCAGAATGTTGTGTGTCGTTTATATAATTATTCTTACTTGTCCACAGAAGCTGCTGACTTATCCAGCCATTAAGTAGCTGCAGATCATTTCTACATAACCATTGAACTTCCACTAATTCAGTCTCTAGAGGGTTGTATGTTTATATCATAATTTGACTTATATAAATGAATATTCTAAATCTTATATGTTTCTATAAAAATATACTGTGCTTTAAAAAATATGGATGATAGTATCTGCCGCTCTTTCAGCCACTTCTAAAGCAACAGTTTGTTTAGAAATAAATTATGCAGTTAATGTCATAAAATATTTTCATTAAATTCAAATAAACATTAAACGAAAATTCTCAGTTTTAGACAATTCGATTTAAACGAAGTAAAGTAGCAGGCGATAAAACGCCGAAGGTAAAAATTTACTCTTATTTTTTTTAAAAAAGGAAGAAAGAAATTAAAAAACATTGTTAAAATTTGAATAATATCATCTATAATTAAAAAAAAATAGCTTTTCATATAGTATTAATAAATATTTATTACGCCTTATTGAGGGAAAAAATTTCATATAATTAATTCTCCGTAAAATTTTACTTGAAATTTAAGGTTAAAAATACCTGTGGCAATTCACTGTAACAAAACTCCATAGACCACATTTGGCGTTATTATCGCTCGAAAAAAAGATGCTAAATTTCAAAACGCGAAAATATGTAAATTCATGTATATCTTAGAAAATTTTGAATAAAAAAGTCTAATTTTTTGCAGATATGCTTAGAAATACACCTTCTTTATGATGATGGTAAAAATTTTATAGGTTATAATTCAAAATTTTTTTCGAAATATTTATAAAAATTATTTAAAAATAGAAATTTAAAAAATAAAACACAAAAAATGGGTAAATTTTATTTGGAATGAACCTAAATTTCGAAATGTGAGAGAAAAAATCAAAAAAGTTTAATAAAAAAAGAGATATTAATAAATATTTGCCAAATTCAATTAACATTGAGGAGCTAAAATTTTGAGAGCTAATATTTTAAAAACTAGTCGTACGATTTTTACAAAACTTGGTATTCTGGCATAATTTGAGTCGTAGAATCGAAATATGTAAAAACATTGGTATGTTATTTCAGAAAAAGTCCGATTTTGTGTCAAAATACCTATGTTAGAATAGTGCTATATATAAATCTAATATATATCCTAAGTCGCGCTTTCGAGACATGAAAAACGCAGTTTGAATTTTGTCAATCGGCCCAGTAGAACGGGAGATATAGCACTGTCTTTTTTTTTTTTTTTTTTTTTTTTTTTTGAGCAGTGTACATTGTTATCAGTTTTTGTTAGCCAAAAATGGTCGAACGTAGAGTAAAAATATTAGGAGTTTGACGATAATCATCAATATACCATAATGTATTTGCATAGAAATATAATACCCAACAACCAAAAATAAATTAAACTTATCAAATGAATTTTAGTATGCCATAACGGTTTCATGCGAAAATATAACATACCTCTTAAAAATCTACAATCATTATATACAACAGCCATTTCATTAAAAAAAGGCATAAATTTTATTAATCAGATAAAATTGGTTGTAAGAGCTTCACTGTCCGGTTATAATTCTTAAGCAAACAAGAAGCCATTTCCAGTACTAAAATATAATTTTCACAAGAACTATCCCATTCCATCGCAGAATTTGGTATTAGTGAAAAATCTAATGTTACTCTTCATGTATTTGCTGACGCTAGCCCTAAAGCGTACGGCGCAGTAGCATACTTTAGATACCTTGATTCAGAAAATATTATTTGCACCAGTTTCATCGCAGCGAAGGGTCGCGTAGCTCCACTCAAGACTGTGACTCTACCTCGTTTGGAGTTGATGGCTGCTTTAGTAGCCGCCAAATTGTCTATGTATTTGACAAAGCTGTTTCCTGAACTGTGTCATCAAAAGTTTTTTTGGAGTGATAGCCAAATAACTATCTACTGTATTAAGGGATGTGCAAGAAACTGGAAACCCTTTGTCTCAAACAGAATCTCTGAGATTCAGTCTCTCACGGATCCTGAATGCTAGTTTCACTGCAGTGAGAGTGAAAAGCCTGCTGATCTTTTATCTCGAGGAGAAAATGCCTTTAACCTTGTGAGAAGTTCCCTGTGGTTACAGGGACCTAGCTGGCTCTCTCAACCTGAAAATGTTTGGCCAGTAAATCAACAGACCAACATTGACGAGGAGAGCGTTCAGAACGAAGCAAGGATGCAAACATCTCTTCATGATTCTGTTCAAGACGTAGAATCTTAGGCATTACTAGAGTTAACGCGATTCAGCAGGCTGCTGAAGGTGTATCGAATTACGGCTTATGTTATGCGGTTTACAAACAATATAAAACGAAATTCAGTTAAAGTCAAAGGTCTATTAAGCTCTGTTGAGATTTCACGAGCTGAGCTCTATTGGGTGAAAGTTACACAGCGAAAATACTTTGCGAAAGAGATTCTACATCTATCAAGTGAAAAATGCTTAGAAAAGATAACTTCGATTTATTCACTTAACCCAGAATTGGATACCCACGGTCTTCTGCGTTTAAAGGGCAGACTTCAATTCTCAGAACTTGCTTTCGAAGAAAAACACCCATGGCTGTTACAGAAAGAAATGAGTGAGTGAGTGAGTGAGAGATTATAGCGCAAAACCAAAGATGATTATAGTGCGCCAAACACGTGATGGGGTGAATACAATTGATGAAATTAAAATACAATAAATAAAAACAAGTAGACAAATGTATCAAATCCAGAGGATGAAGTCATATAAACACAAGTTAAAACCACACATTTAAAATTCAAGATACAATCTTTAAAACAAATTACATTAGGTGATAAAAGCCAGTTTCTTTCAAATAATAAAATAAATTACAATTGACCTCTCTTGGGATTAAACGGTCGAGAGGTAAGTCACAGCAATTAAAATACTTCTGACGAAGATTATTAAAATATGGACACTCAATTAAAATATGACGGAGATAAACATTACAATTTGAACAAACAGGCTCATTCTCTGCTTTTAAAAGGTAGCCATATGTCACTCTTGTGTGACCAATTCTGAGGCGAGTCAAAAGAACTTCTTCTTTACGATTTCCAGCAAAATCCCAATGCTCATTTCTAGGCTTTACATGTCTTAACTTGTTTTGACGCTGAACATCCCAAAATTGCTGCCATTTTTTTCGTATCTTCTTTTTCACAACACAACAGATGTCTCCAAAAGGGATGAGGCGATTGGACAGTTCAACAGCAGATATGGCTGTGATATCTGCCACCTCATTCCCTTTAATTCCCACATGACCGGGAACCCAGCAGTACAGAATTTCATATCCACGACTCGTTAGGTTTATATGTATCTTGAGAACATCCACTATGACTGGGTTTTGAGTGTTAGAAAAAGCTTCTAAAGATTTCAGTGCACTATAGGAGTCTGTATAAACTATAAACTTTTTGTGGCAGAGCCTAGAGATGTACAAAAGACAATAATATATTGCAGTTAATTCAGATGTTAAGACAGAGGAGGCATGGTGCAAGCGTCTGCCCTCCATGTGGTCTTCAATTACAAATACCATCCCGTCATGATCTATTGACTTGGATCCATCTGTATAAACTGGACGATAACTGCTATATTTGTGCCTGTGCTCAGCGAAGAGTTGTCTATAAATGATGTCATTGGTGCTTGCCTTGACGTGATGCTTGAAAACATCAAGAAGCTGAATCCGTGCATTTTCCCAAGGTGGGAATTCAAAATTCTGTACTGCTTGGGGGCGCATATCAGAGAGGGAAAGTTCCTCAATGATAGGGCGAACTCTTAAAGGAAAGGTAGGAACACAGGATGGACGTGTTTCAAATAAAGTGTTACACACATCATCAAGCAAGTACAGTTTATTGGGATGTTCAGGTTGTGATAGAATATTAAAATATTGCAATAGGGACAATTGCTCACGCCTCAGATAAAGTGATGGTTCGTTAGAGTCAACATATAGGCTGTGTACAGGAGAAGTCCTGAAAGCTCCTGAACAAATCCGCAAACCCTGATGGTGAACAGGATCCAGTTTTAACAAAACAGATGAGCGAGCGGATCCATAAACAGCTGAGCCATAGTCCAGTCTAGAGCGGATAAGCGCTCTGTAAATGCGAAGCATGGAGCAACGCTCTGCACCCCAGGAGGTGTTCGCCAACACTTTTAAAATATTTAGTGTTTTGAGACACTTCTTTCTCAGGTTTAAAACATGAGAAAGGAAAGTCAATTTCTGGTCGAACGTCACTCCTAAAAATTTTACTTCGGGCGCAACTGGAATAATTGTACCATTTAGATATAACTCAGGTTCAGGATGGAGACCTCGCTTCCTACAAAAGTGCACGCACACAGTTTTCTGTTTCGAAAAAGTAAATCCCTGTTTGTCTGACCATTCTTGGATCTTATTCAGAGCCATCTGCAATTGCCTCTCTATGTATCTCATGTCTGCTCCTCGACAGCTAATCTGTAAATCATCTACATATAGTGATTCCAAGATGGTATGAGGAAGTTCTTTTAATACAGAATTTATTTTTAAACTGAACAGCATTACACTAAGCACACAGCCTTGAGGCACACCCTCTTCCTGTTGAAAAACATCCCAAAAAACAGAGCCAATCCTTACTTGAAAAGTTCTAGCGTTCAAGAAATTCTGAATGAAAATTGGTAGGTTGCCGCGCAAGCCACTCTCGTGAAGATCCCGGAGTATACCGTATCTCCATGCCTTATCATAAGCTTTCTCAATGTCGAAGAATATTGAGACAAGGTGACTTCTTCTGACAAAGGCTTTTCGAATAGATGTCTCTAATAGAAGCATATTGTCTACGGTCGTTCTCCCCTTTCGAAAACCGCTCTGATAAGGCGATATAATATTATTCTTTTCCAAGTAGACTAGGCGGCTGTTTGCCATCTTTTCAAACAGTTTGCAAACGCAACTGGTAAGGGCAATTGGCCGATAGTTCGAGGGATTCCTCGGGTCTTTCCCTGGCTTCGCAATAGGAATGACAACAGCTCTCCTCCATGCACTGGGAAATGTACGCTCCTTCCACACTCTATTGTAAAGTGTGAGAAGGGCACTCAGTGACTTATAGGACAGATGCTTTAGCATTTCATAATACACGCCATCTAGACCAGGACAAGACCTATGTGTCTGCAACAAAGCTCTCCTTAATTCAACCATAGTAAAGTCTCTATTGTACGGCTCAGATTTGGAAGAGGTGAATGCGATGGGATTTATTTCAGAGTGTTGCTTGATAGAGAGAAATGCAGGTGAATAGTTTCTGCTTGAAGAAATGGCAGCAAATGTCTCACCAATAGTATTTGCAATTTCTTCTATGGAGCTAATCACTCGGCCATCTTTTTCCAAAAAGGAAAGTGAGTGGTCTTTATATATGCCGCATGCTTTTCGAACTCTTTCCCAAAACCGCTTACTAGGCGTGGAGGATGTTATTGAGGACACATATGAAATCCAGGAATCCCTCTGGCTCTGCCTTCTTACTTTCCGTGCATTTGCTTTGGCTCTTTTAAAGGCTATGAGGTTTCGCAGAGTCGGATATCTACGAAAAATACCCCATGCTTTTTTCTGTTTTTTCAGTGCTTCATGACAGTTGCGATTCCACCATGGTTTCGTAAAATTAAGCATTTTTCCTGATGTTCTAGGAATCGAAAGCATAGCTGCCTGAATAATAGTATTAGTAACTGCTTCCACATCGTCATCGAAATGCACATCTTCTACCATTTCCTCTGTGAGCTCTGCGGAGGAAGAGAAGAGTTCCCAGTCTGCCCTGTCCAGTATAAACCGAGGGAGTCTCGACATGGGGTTTGCTCCTCTTCGTGCAAGAGATACAAAAATGGGATAATGATCGCTGTTGTACAGGTCATTTCCGACACTAAAAGTGCAAAATGGCAACAGAGACGGTGAACAGATGGCAAGGTCGAGAGCGTGCAATGTCCTTGAAGGCTCATGGAAGTAAGTATCCTGCCCATTATTCAGAAGACAAAGGCTATGATCTTCGATCATCTGCTCAATTTGTCTTCCTCGGCAATTTGTATCTTTACTACCCCAGGGGGGGTGAGTGAGTGAGTGAGAGATTATGGCGCAAAACCAAAGATGATTATAGTGCGCCAAACACGTGATGGGGTGAGTACAATTGATGAAATTAAAATACAATAAATAAAAACAAGAAGACAAATGTATCAAATCCAGAGGATGATCTCATATAAACACAAGTTAAAACCACACATTTAAAATTCGAGATACAATCTTTAAAACAAATTACATTAGGTGATAAAAGCCAGTTTCTTTCAAATAATAAAATAAATTACAATTGACCTCTTTTCCGATTAAACGGTCGAGAGGTAAGTCACAGCTATTAAAATATTTCTGGCGAAGACTATTAAAACATGGACACTCAATTAAAATATGACGAACAGATAAACAAACATTACAATTAAAACACACAGGCTCATTTTCAGCTTTGAGAAGATAGTTATGTGTCACTCTAGTGTGACCAATTCTGAGGCGAGTCAAAAGATCTTCCTCCTTACGATTTTTGGTTGATTCCCAATGCTCAATTCTAGGTTTTACATGTCTTAACTTGTTTTGAAGCTGAACATCCCACATTTGCTGCCATTTTTCACGGACTTTTCCCTTGATGACACAGCAGATATCTCTAAAAGGGATAAGGCGACTAGTCAGTTCATCAGCAGATTTGGCTGCAATATCTGCAAGCTCATTTCCCTTTATTCCAGCATGTCCAGGAACCCAGCAGTACAGGACTTCATATCCGCGAATCGTTAAATTTATATGAATTTTCAGGACATCCACTACCACAGGATTCTCAGTGTTGGGAAAAGCTTCCAAAGATTTAAGAGCACTATACGAGTCTGTATAAACTATGAACTTCTTGTGGCAGAGCTTCGAGATGTACAAAAGAGCATAATATATTGCAGTTAGTTCAGATGTTAGGACTGAGCAAGCATGGTGTAGGCATCTGCCCTCAATGTAATCTTCAAATACAAAAGCCATCCCGACATGATCATTTGACTTTGATCCATCTGTGCATATCGGATAATAACTGCTATATTTGTGCCTGTGCTCAGCAAAGAGTTGTCTATAAACGATCTCGTTAGTGCTCGCCTTCACGTTATGTTTGAAAACATCAAGGAGCTGAATCCGTGAAGTTTCCCAAGGTGGAATTTCAAAATCCTGTACTGCTTGGGGGTGCATATCAGAGAGGGAAAGTTTCTCAATGACAGGGCGAACTCTTAAAGGAAAAGTAGGAACAGAGGATGGACGTGTTTCAAATAGTGAGTTACACTCATTATCAAGTAAGCACAGCTTATTGGGATGTTCAGGTTGGGATAAAATATTAAAATATTGTAAAAGGGACAATTGCTCACGCCTCAGATAAAGTGATGGTTCGTTAGAGTCAACATATAGGCTCTCTACAGGAGAAGTCCTGAAAGCTCCTGAACAAATCCGCAAACCTTGATGGTGAACAGGATCCAGTTTTAACAAAACAGATGAGCGAGCGGATCCATAAACAACTGAGCCATAGTCCAGTCTAGAGCTAATAAGCGCTCTGTAAATGCGAAGCATGGAGCAACGCTCTGCACCCCAGGAGGTGTTCGCCAACACTTTTAAAATATTTAGTGTTTTTAGACACTTCTTTCTCAGGTTTAAAACATGAGAAAGGAAAGTCAATTTCTGGTCGAACGTCACTCCTAAAAATTTTACTTCGGGCGCAACTGGAATAATTGTATCATTTAGATATAACTCAGGTTCAGGATGGAGACCTCGCTTCCTACAAAAGTGCACGCACACAGTTTTCTGTTTCGAAAAAGTAAATCCCTGTTTGTTTGACCATTCTTGGATCTTATTCAGAGCCATCTGCAATTGCCTCTCTATGTATCTCATGTCTGCTCCTCGACAGCTAATCTGTAAATCATCTACATATAGTGATCCCAAGATGGTAGGAGGAAGTTCTTTTAATACAGAATTTATTTTCAAATTGAACAGCGTTACACTAAGCACACAGCCTTGGGGTACACCCTCTTCCTGTTGAAAAACATCCGAAAAAACAGAGCCAATCCTTTCTTGAAAAGTTCTACTCTTCAAGAAATTCTGAATGAAAATTGGTAGGTTGCCGCGCAAGCCACTCTCGTGAAGATCCCGAAGTATACCGTATCTCCATGCCTTATCATAAGCTTTCTCAATGTCGAAGAATACCGAGACAAGGTGGCTTCTTCTTACAAATGCTTTCCGAATGGAAGTCTCTATGAGGAGCCTGTTATCCACGGTTGTTCTCCCCTTTCGAAAACCACTTTGATAAGGCGATATAATATTATTCTTTTCCAAGAAGTAGACTAGGCGGCTGTTTACCATCTTTTCAAACAGTTTGCAAACACAGCTGGTAAGGGCAATTGGCCGATAGTTCGAGGGATTCCTCGGGTCTTTCCCTGGCTTCGCAATAGGAATGACAACAGCTCTCCTCCATGCACTGGGAAATGTACGCTCCTTCCACACTCTATTGTAAAGTGTGAGAAGGGCACTCAGTGACTTACAGGACAGATGCTTTAGCATTTCATAATACACGCCATCCAGACCCGGACAAGACCTATGTGTCTGCAACAAAGCTCTCTTTAATTCAACCATAGTAAAGCCTCTATTGTACGGCTCAAAGTTGGAAGAGTTGAAAGCGATGGGATTTTTCTCAGAGTGTTGCTTGATAGAAAGAAATGCAGGTGAGTAATTTCGGCTGGAAGAAACGGCAGCAAATGTCTCACCAATTGTATTTGCAATTTCTTCTATGGAGCTAATCACTCGGCCATCTTTTTCCAGAAAGGAAAGTGAGTGGTCTTTATAGATTCCGCATGCTTTTCGAACTCTTTCCCAAACCCGCTTACTAGGCGTAGAGGATGTTATTGAGGACACATAACATATCCAGGAATCCCTCTGGCTCTGCCTTCTTACTTTCCGTGCATTTGCTTTGGCTCTTTTAAAAGCTATGAGGTTTCGCAGAGTAGGATATCTACGAAAAATACCCCATGCTTTTTTCTGTTTTTTCAGTGCTTCATGACAGTCGCGAGTCCACCACGGTTTCGAATATTTTAGTGTTTTTCCTGATGTTCTAGGAATCGAAAGCATAGCTGCCTGAATAATAGTATTAGTAACAGCTTCAACAGCGTCATCGATATGCACACCTTCTACCATTTCCTCCGTCAGCTCTGCAACGGAAGAGAAGAGTTCCCAGTCTGCCCTGTCCAGGATAAAACGAGGGACTCTCGACACGGGGTTTGCTCCTCTTCGTGCAAGAGACACAAAAATAGGATAATGATCGCTGTTGTACAGGTCATTTCCGACACTAAAAGTGCAAAATGGCAACAGAGATGGTGAACAGATGGCAAGATCGAGAGCGTGGAATGTCCTTGAAGGCTCATGGAAGTACGTATCTTGCGCATTATTTAGGAGACAAAGGCTATGATCTTCGATCATCTGCTCAATTTGTCTTCCTCGGCAATTTGTATCTTTACTTCCCCAGAGTGGACTATGGCCGTTAAAATCTCCTATTATGATAAAAGGTTCAGGCAGCTGCTCTATTAGATTATTTAAATCTTGCTGATAAATGTGCTCATTTGGAGGCAAATACAAAGAAACAAATGAAACAACAATATCAAAATTTATTTGAGTAGCGACAACTTGGAGGGATGTCGTCAAAGGAAGTACATTTGAGGGATAGTCCAGTGAGGTGAGGAGACCTACAGCTCCGCTGGCACGCTCACCTGTGAGGTTATCCTTCCTGACGAGAGAAAACCTCCGAAGTTTTGCATGTTGATCTGGTTTCAGATTTGTTTCCTGTATTGCGAAGCACACAGGATGATAAGCATTTATAATAGATTTGATGTCAAGCAAGTTTCGGTGGAAACCGCGACAGTTCCATGAGACGAGGGTGGCCATTATGATTGGTGTTTGTTTTTCCTGTGTTCCTTTTTACTTTTGCGCGGAAGTAGATGCTCGGGATCTTCCATTCCCTCCTCCACCTCCATACCGTCTGAATCTAGAGATTCAGAATTCATGTCATCTACAGATCGGCTTCTATTTTTGGATACTATTTTTGGAGGCACAGTTTTTGGTTTGCTCAAGATTGTTATTTCTTTATTTTGTATTGTATGTGTTAGATTTTCTTTTTTCTTGCTTTCAGGCTGCTGGGTTTTATTTGTCGGAGTCTGTGTAGTTATGGAAGTTTGGGTGGCTATAGTGCGGGTTGATTTCACGGCATTTGCATATGATTTGTTTGATTGAGGCCGTGTGCTTTGAACTTGTCTCCTGGCTTCGGCATATGAAATATTCCTAGAAACTTTTATGGTCTGAACTTCCTTCTCAGATTTCCATTTTGGACAAGAGCGAGAAAATGCTGGGTGATCACCCTTGCAGTTAACACACAATGGCGCAGCGGTGCACTTATCACTATCGTGTCCAACCAACGAGCATCTGGCGCACGTAAGGGTGCCACGACAGGATGTCTTAGAGTGACCAAATCGCTGGCATTGGAAGCATCGCATTGGGTTGGGAATATATGGTCTTACGGGACAGTTAAGATACCCAGCCTTTATATTCTTCGGCAGATCAGGCGATTTGAAGGTCAGGATCACGTGTTTCGTGTCAATCAACTGACCTTCCTTTCGCATCTTGATCCGCCTAGCACCACAGACATTTTGGTCAGCTAACTCGGAGACGAACTCTTCTTCTGAAACACACAGAAGTTCGATCTCCGAGATCACGCCTCTACAGGTATTAAGTGTTTTGTGTGCTGACACTGTTATAGCTACTTGTCCAAGTTTGGTTTGACATAAAAGTGAAGCAGACTGGGTGGCCGAAAGGGTATCAATGAGCAAGTCTGCAGAACGGAGACGCTTTATGTTCCTTGGCTCACCTACACAGGAATGAATGTATTTGCTGACCAGGAAAGGAGACATCTTTTGCAATTCTCCAGAGGTACTGGAAACAACAACAAAGCGCGGACAATCAGCAGATTCTTTGGCATTTGCAACAGTACGGATCTTCTTTGTAATGGATTTGTCAATAACTTCAATATCTTTGGTATTTTCATCGGTCCGGATCTTTTTGTTAATGGATTTCTCAACGATTTCTATATTTTGGTTGGTATCATTTGAGTCAGGTTTTTTAAGAATGAAAATTGAAGCCATGTTTGTAAGAGAAAAGATTCGGGTCCGACGGCCCCGCCCACCACGGAGCCCAACAAGGGAACACAGATTCCTGTGTTAGGGCTAGCCGGACCTATACGCAAACTGAAGCCCCACAGTCGGCTTTCCCGAAAGCAGGTACTCCCGAGAGCTTGACCCCAAGTTACTGACACAAGGACTAGTGACCAGCCGATTGACACCCGTGAGGACGACTAAGGTGCCTCCCGTTTAGCTGAAGCAGAGGCCAAAGCAGTGTGTTGGGGACAGTACCTCGCCCCTCAACTACCAGGACCCTCCTTTCCAGCGACACGGGTCTCCACGCACGGCAAACACGTGGGCAGTTTTCTCGCCACTTGAAAACTAGAAACAAGGTCTGTTCCAGCCTCTCGTGACGAGCCCCAAACTCCGTAGAGAGAAACCACAAGGGAAAAGGGAAGGGAAAAAGTTCCAGCCAAGAGGAGGAGACGGAAAAGAGTATAGATCACTGGGGCTCCAGGATCGTGACACCCGTCTCATCAAGAAGATGATCCCCTGAAGGGCTAGGGTACCTCGGGATTGCCACACCCGTACTCACAAAAGTGAGCCCCTGAGGGCCTTTACTACCCCAGAGCGGACTATGGCCGTTAAAATCTCCTATTATGATGAAAGGCTCAGGCAGCTGCTCTAAAAGACCATTTAAATCTTGCTGATCAATATGCTCATTTGGAGGTAAATACAGAGAAACGACTGTAACAACAATATCAAAATTTGTTTGAGTAGCGACAACTTGGAGGGATGTCGTCAAAGAAAGCACATTTGAGGGATAATCCAGTGAGGTGAGGAGACCTACACCTCCACTGGCACGCTCACCTGCAAGGTTATCTTTCCTGACGAAGGAAAACCTCCGAAGTTTTGCCTGTTGTTCTGGTTTTAGATTTGTTTCCTGTACTGCGAAGCATACCGCGACAGTTCCATGAGACGAGGGTGGCCATTATGTCTGGTTTTTGTTCTTTCTGTGCTCTTGTTTGGTTTTTCGTGGAAGTAGATGCCTGGGAAATTCTAAACCCTCCTCTACTTCCATAGTGTCTGAATCCGCAGATTCAGAAATCATTTCGTCAAAAGAGCTATTGCTGGAACTTCTATTTTTATTTGATACTTTTTTAGTGGCAGTTTTGGGTTTACTTTGAATGACTGTTTCTTTATTTTGTATTAAATGAGTTGACTTTTCTGTTTTGTTGGTGGATGTAGTCGGTTGGGTTTTATTTGGTTTAGTCTGCGTGCCTATTGATGTTTGGGTGGCAATGCTACGTGTTGTTTTAACTGCACTGGCATAAGTTTTGTTTGATTGGAGCTATGTGCTTTGAACTAGTTTTCTGGCTTCAGCATACGAGATGTTCCTGGTAACTTTAAGAGTCTGTACTTCTTTTTCGGATTTCCATTTTGGGCACAGGCGTGAAAATGCTGGCTGCTGACCCTTGCAATTTATACACGAAGGCGCAGCGGTACAATTTTCGGAATCGTGGCCAATCTGTGAGCATCGGGCGCATGTGAGGCTGCCACGACAAGACGTCTTTGAATGGTCGAAACGCTGGCATTGGAAACATCGCATAGGGTTTGGAATATAAGGTCTTACAGGAATATTTAGATATCTGGCCTTAATATTCTTAGGCAGATCAGGCGTGTTGAAGGTAAGGATCACGTGTTTCGTGTCTATCAACTCACCTTCTTTACGCATCTTGATCCGCCTTACACCGCAGACATTTTGTTCGGATAACTCAGAAGCGATCTCTTCTTCAGAAACATACAGAAGGTCGAATTCTGAGATTACACCCCGACAATAGTTCAGTGACTTATGTGGTGTTACATTGACATTCGCTTGCCCAAGTTTAGTTATCTGAAGTAAAGAAGCAGACTGGGTGGCTGAGTTTGTATCAATAAGCAAGTCTCCGGAGCGGAGACGCTTTATATTTCTCGGCTCACCAATACAAGACTGGATGTATTTGTTAATCACGAAAGGAGACATCTTATGCATTTCGCCAGAAGGACTAGAGATGACTAGGAAACGGGGACTATTGTTATGATTTTTTTTATTTGCATCTGTCCGTAATTTTTTTGCAGAATTTTCAAAACTAGGTTGAGTGACTGGTTTAGTAGTAGACTTTTCAGAACTAGGTTCAATGATTGGTTTATTAGTAGGTGGTTCAGAGCTAGGTTGAGTGACTGGTTTAGTAGTAGACGTTTCAGAACTAGGTTGAGAGACTGGAGTGACTTCGAAGTCTTTGATCAGAAAAATTTGAGAATTAGCCATATTGAAATAAGAAAAGATTCGGGTCCGACGGCCCCGCCCACCACGGAGCCCAACAAGGGAACACAGATTCCTGTGTTAGGGCTAGCCGGACCTATACGCAAACTGAAGCCCCACAGTCGGCTTTCCCGAAAGCAGGAACTCCCGAGAGCTTGACCCCAAGCCACTGACATAAGGACTAGTGACCAGCCGATTGACACCCGTGAGGACGACTAAGGTGCCTCCCGTTTAGCTGAAGCAGAGGCCAAAGCAGTGTGTTGGGGACAGTACCTCGCCCCTCAACTACCAGGACCCTCCTTTCCAGCGACACGGGTCTCCACGCACGGCAAACACGTGGGCAGTTTTCTCGCCACTCGAGAACTAGAGACAAGGTCTGTTCCAGTCTCTCGTGACAAGCCCAAAACTCCGTAGAGAAACCACGAGGGAGAAGAAAAGGGAAAAAGTTCCAGCCAAGAGGAGAGGAGACGGAAAAGAGGATAGATCACTGGGCCTCCAGGATCGTGACACCCGTCTCACCAAGAAGATGATTCCCTGAAGGGCTAGGGTACCTCGGGATTGCCACACCCGTACTCACAAAAGTGAGCCCCCTGAGGGAACAGAAAGAAATGATTAGGCATCTTATCGCTCATAATGTGAAATTCAATAATAAATCTTTCAAACCAAATTTAACCGAGAGAGAAAGAGCTACAATGCGCCACATTCATTCTAACCCGGATATTATCATTTCAAATCCCGACAAAGGTGGCCAGATAGTCGTCATGGATAAGAACACTTACGTCGATGGTGCCACTAAACTCTTAAACGAAGGACCATACCCCCATAGCACAAAACATCCTCAGGATGTTCTATTTAAGTCGCAATATCCCGGGACATACTTAGGATGTCCTGAGTATGTTGATTCTCAGATGTCCTGAGGACATCGTAATTTAACATCCTGAGGATGTCTTATTTAAGTCGCTATGTCCCGGGATATGAGAGGATGTCCTGAGGATGTTGATTCTCAGATGTCCTGAGGACTTCACCAGTTTCACATCCTGAGGACATTCATACTGCATTGTCTAGGGGACTTTTTGGTTGTCAAACATTCTGAGGATATTTGTTTTCAAATTTACCAGTTTTAGTTTTTTTGACATTGCACGTCTGAAACTTGCACATTATTTAATTTTCATATGTATTTTACTAAGTTGTTTCTAAATGCTGTACGCTAAAAATATTGATATGATTGATAATTTATTCTTGTTATTTTGTTATTAATTTTAACTGCTATTTTTTCTGACGTTTTTAAAAATTATTTAGTCATGAAAAGATTTTTTTCAATGGATTTGCATTTTCTAGAATATTTGCTGAATTCCAAATTAAATATATTTTTTAATAAAAAATGTATAAATTACTTACAGATTACAAACCCTTCTATAAATACAGGTAAAACTGGAATTTTTTTTTTTAATTACGGAAACGAATTTTTTTTAATTAGGGTGTAGAGACATTAGGTATTTTTTGGAAGCAGGAAAGATGAAAAATTAGCAACTGCCTTCCGCCGGGAATCGAACCTCGGACCTCTGGAATAGAGGAACTTTTTTTTTTAAAAGGGAACCCAATCGCTAAATTCTGGGTGTGGATATATCTCTTCCAAACTTTTAGTTCACCCTCAACACCCTTTTAGTTCGGGCGCCACTGTAGAGACATTAGGATTTTTTTGGAGTGCCGGAGAGATGAAAAATTAGCAACCGCCTTCGACGGGAATCGAACCACGGGCCTCTGAATTACCGGCTCAGCGGGCAGAACCACCACACCACGAAGGCACTCTAGGTGGTGGTGGTAGTAGATTTATGGCGCAAAGCTCAATAGGCCATATGCGCCAAACACAGGATTCTTTTTTAACATATAAACTAAAATGAGAAATATATATATATATATATATAAAGACAACAGCACACTTTTAAAATCGAGGCAAGTAAAAAGATATTTAAATAATGGGCTGAAAATGCTGAATATGAATTTGATAATGAGATATGCAGTATAGATATAAAATCCTAAAACATCTGATTAATTAAAATTCCAACATAAAATCTCAGACAAATATCAAATTAAATAATAGAAACCTGCTTCTTTCAGGTAGTCAAACAAATTCGTATTGACCTCTCTTCCGATTAAACGGTCGAGAGGCAGGTCGCAACTATTAAAATACTTCTCACGAAGATTATTAAAATATGGACATTCAATTAAAATGTGATACACAGATAGACAAACTTTACAATTTTCACAAACAGGCTCGTTTTCAGCTTTCAAAATGTAGTTATGTGTTACTGTAGTGTGACCAATTCTAAGGCGAGTTAAAAGAACTTGTTCCCTGCGATTGCTAGTAGTATCCCAATGCTCTATTTTAGGCTTCACCCTTCTCAACTTGTTATGAAGTTGAAGGTCCAAAAGTTGCTGCCATTTCTTTCGGATCTCCTTTTTTATGACACAACGGATATCTTTAAAAGGGATGAGGCGGCCAGACATTTCAACAGCAGATTTCGCTGCGATGTCCGCCAGCTCATTGCCCTTTATTGCTGTATGTCCAGGGACCCAGTAGTACAGAAGTTCAAATCCACCACATGTCAATTTAATATTCAACTTGAGAACATCCACTATCACAGGATTCTCAGTACTAGAAAAGGACTCTAAAGCTTTCAATGCACTGTAGGAGTCCGTATATACAATGAATTTTCGATGGTGCAGCGTTGAGATGTACAAAAGCGCATAATATATGGCAGTCAGTTCGGAGGTTAAGACAGAGGAAGCGTCGTGTAAATGTCTGCCTTCCATGTGGTTACCAATTATAAATGACATGCCAACATGGCAAGCTGACTTAGATCCATCCGTATATATGGGAACATAACTCCTGTAACTATGCCTGTGCTCAGCAAAAATTTGTCTGTAGATGCTCTCATTTGTAGTTGTTTTTCCGTAATTGTGGAAAATGTCAAGAAGGTGGATTTGTGCATTTTCCCAAGGTGCAATTTCAAAATGCTGTACTGCCTGTGGGGAAATATCAGACAAGGAGAATTCTTCAATGAGGGGACGAACTCTAACAGGAAAAGAAGGCACACAGGATGGACGTGCCTCAAATAAAAGGTCACAGCTATTGTCACGTATACACAAGTTATAAGGATGGTCAGGTTGAGATAAAATATTAAAATACTGTGAAAGAGACAACTCCTCACGCCTCAAACGGAGTGACGGTTCGTAACAGTCAACATAAATGCTCTGGACAGGAGACGTCCTGAAGGATCCAGAACAAATCCGCAGAGCCTGATGATGAACAGGGTCTAGTTTTAACAACACTGAAGACCGAGCGGATCCATAAACAGCTGAGCCGTAGTCTAGTCTAGAGCGAACAAGAGCTCTGTAAATGCGAAGCATGGAGCAACGCTCTGCACCCCAGTAAGTGTTCGCAAGGACTTTTAAAATATTTAAAATTTTTGTACACTTTTTTCTCAAGTTTAGGACATGAGGAAGGAAAGTCAATTTTTGGTCGAACATCACCCCTAAAAATTTTACTTCAGATGCTACTGGAATCACAGACCCATTAAGGTATAATTCAGGCTCAGGATGAAGACCTCGCTTTCTACAAAAATGCACACACACAGTCTTCTGTTTCGAAAACGTAAATCCTTGCCTTTTTGCCCATTCCTGGATCCTGTTCAAAGCGATCTGGAGCTGTCTCTCTACATGTCTCATATCCACACCTCTACAGCTAATTTGTAGATCATCAACATATAAGAAACCTGAAATGGTGGGAGGAAGTTGTTTTAATACAGAATTTATTTTTAGGCTGAAGAGAGTTACACTGAGCACACAGCCTTGAGGCACACCCTCTTCTTGTTCAAAAACATCAGACAAAACAGAGCCAATCCTTACTTGAAATGTTCTAGTATTCAAGAAATTCTGCATAAAAATTGGTAGGTTGCCGCGCAAGCCACTCTCGTGAAGATCCCGAAGTATACCGTATCTCCATGCCTTATCATAAGCTTTCTCAATGTCGAAGAATATTGAGACAAGGTGACTTCTTCTGACAAAGGCTTTTCGAATGGATGTCTCTAAGAGGAGCATGTTATCTACGGTTGTTCTCCCCTTTCGAAAACCACTTTGATAAGGCGATATAATATTATTCTTTTCCAAGATGTAGACTAGGCGGCTGTTTACCATCTTTTCAAACAGTTTGCAAACACAGCTGGTAAGGGCAATTGGCCGATAGTTCGAGGGATTCCTCGGGTCTTTCCCTGGCTTCGCAATAGGAATGACAACAGCTCTCCTCCATGCACTGGGAAATGTACGCTCCTTCCACACTCTATTGTAAAGTGTGAGAATGGCACTCAGTGACTTATAGGACAGATGCTTTAGCATTTCATAATACACGCCATCCAGACCCGGACAAGACCTATGTGTCTGCAACAAAGCTCTCCTTAATTCAACCATAGTAAAGTCTCTATTGTAGTGAGTGAGTGAGTGAGTGATTATGGCGCAAAACCAGAGATGATTATGACGCGCCAAACAAAAGATGAGATGATTACAATTGATGACATTAAAATTCAATAAATAAAAACAAGTAGAGTGAGTGAGTGAGTGATTATGGCGCAAAAACCAGAGATGGTTATGACGCGCCAAACACAAGATGGGATGATTACAATTGATGACATTAAAATTCAATCAATAAAAACAAGTAGATAAATGTACCAAATCCAGAGGATGAAGTCATATAAACACAAGTTAAAAAGCACATATTAAAATTCAAGACACAGTCTTCAAAACAAATTACATTTGGTAATAAAAGCCAATCTCTTTTAAATAATAAAATAAATTACAATTCACCTCTCTTCCGATTAAACGGTCGAGAGGTAAGTCACAGCTATTAAAATATTTCTGGCGAAGACTATTAAAACATGGACACTCAATTAAAATATGACGAACAGATAAACAAACATTACAATTAAAACAAACAGGCTCATTTTCAGCTTTGAGAAGATAGTTATGTGTGACTCGAGTGTGACCAATTCTGAGGCGAGTCAAAAGAACGTCCTCCTTACGATTTCCAACAATATCCCAATGCTCAATTCTAGGCTTGACGTTTCTCAACTTGTGATGCTGAACATCCCAAAATTGCTGCCATTTTTTTCGGACCTTTCCCTTGATGACATTGCAGATATCTCTAAAAGGGATAAGGCGACTGGACAGTTCAACAGCAGATTTTGCTGCCATATCTGCAAGCTCATTTCCTTTTATTCCAGCATGTCCAGGAACCCAGCAGTACAGGACTTCATAACCTCGAATCGTTAAATTTATATGAATTTTGAGAACATCCACTACCACAGGATTCTGAGTGTTGGGAAAAGCTTCCAAGGATTTAAGAGCACTATACGAGTCTGTGTAAACTATGAACTTTTTGTGGCAGAGCTTTGAGATATACAAAAGACCATAATATATAGCAGTCAGTTCAGATGTTAGGACTGAGAAAGCATAGTGCAGGCATCTGCCCTCTATGTAATTTTCAAATACAAAAGCCATCCCAACATGATCATTTGTCTTTGATCCATCTGTGTATATCGGATAATAACTGCTATATTTGTGCCTGTGCTCAGCAAAGAGTTGTCTATAAACGATCTCGTTAGTGCTTGCCTTCACGTGATGTTTGAAAACATCAAGAAGCTGAATCCGTGAATTTTCCCAAGGTGGGATTTCAAAGTTCTGTACTGCTTGGAGGCGCATATCAGAGAGGGAAAGTTCCTCAATGATAGGGCGAAGTCTTAAGGGAAAGGTAGGAACGCAGGATGGACGTGTTTCAAATAAAGTGTTACACTCATTATCAAGTAAGCACAGCTTATTGGGATGTTCAGGTTAGGATAAGATATTAAAATATTGTAAAAGGGACAATTGCTCACGCCTCAGATAAAGTGATGCTTCGTTAGAGTCAACATATAGGCTGTGTACAGGAGAAGTCCTGAAAGCTCCTGAACAAATCCGCAAACCCTGATGGTGAACAGGATCCAGTTTTAACAAAACAGATGAGCGAGCGGATCCATAAACAACTGAGCCATAGTCCAGTCTAGAGCGGATCAGCGTTCTGTAAATGCGAAGCATGGAGCAACGCTCTGCACCCCAAGAGGTGTTCGCCAACACTTTTAAAATATTTAGTGTTTTGAGACACTTCTTTCTCAGGTTTAAAACATGAGAAAGGAAAGTCAATTTTTGGTCGAACGTCACTCCTAAAAATTTTATTTCGGGCGCAACTGGAATAATTGTACCATTTAGATATAACTCAGGTTCAGGATGGAGACCTCGCTTCCTACAAAAGTGCACGCACACAGTTTTCTGTTTCGAAAAAGTAAATCCCTGTTTGTCTGACCATTCTTGGATCTTATTCAGAGCCATCTGCAATTGCCTCTCTATGTATCTCATGTCTGCTCCTCGACAGCTAATCTGTAAATCATCTACATATAGTGATCCCAAGATGGTATGAGGAAGTTCTTTTAATACAGAATTTATTTTTAAACTGAACAGCGTTACACTAAGCACACAGCCTTGAGGCACACCCTCTTCCTGTTGAAAAACATCCGAAAAAACAGAGCCAATCCTTACTTGAAAAGTTCTAGCGTTCAAGAAATTCTGTATGAAAATTGGTAGGTTGCCGCACAAGCCACTCTTGTGAAGATCCCGGAGTATACCGTATCTCCATGCCTTATCATAAGCTTTCTCAATGTCGAAGAATATTGAGACAAGGTGACTTCTTCTGACAAAGGCTTTTCGAATAGATGTCTCTAATAGAAGCATATTGTCTACGGTCGTTCTCCCCTTTCGAAAACCGCTCTGATAAGGTGATATAATATTATTCTTTTCCATGTAGACTAGGCGGCTGTTTGCCATCTTTTCAAACAGTTTGCAAACACAGCTGGTAAGGGCAATTGGCCGATAGTTCGAGGGATTCCTCGGGTCTTTCCCTGGCTTCGCAATAGGAATGACAACAGCTCTCCTCCATGCACTGGGAAATGTACGCTCCTTCCACACTCTATTGTAAAGTGTGAGAAGGGCACTCAGTGACTTATAGGACAGATGCTTTAGCATTTCATAATACACGCCATCTAGACCAGGACAAGACCTATGTGTCTGCAACAAAGCTCTCTTTAATTCAACCATAGTAAAGTCTCTATTGTACGGCTCAAAGTTGGAAGAGTTGAAAGCGATGGGATTTTTCTCAGAGCGTTGCTTGATAGAAAGAAATGCAGGTGAGTAATTTCGGCTGGAAGAAACGGCAGCAAATGTCTCACCAATTGTATTTGCAATTTCTTCTAAGGAGCTAATCACTCGGCCATCTTTTTCCAGAAAGGAAAGTGAGTGGTCTTTATACATTCCGTATGCTTTTCGAACTCTTTCCCAAACTCGCTTACTAGGCGTAGAGGATGTTATTGAGGACACATATGAAATCCAGGAATCCCTCTGGCTCTGCCTTCTTACTTTTCGTGCATTTGCTTTGGCTCTTTTAGAAGATAAGAGGTTTCGCAGAGTAGGATATCTACGAAAAATACCCCATGCTTTTTTCTGTTTTTTCAGTGCTTCATGACAGTCGCGATTCCACCACGGTTTCGAATATTTTAGTGTTTTTCCTGATGTTCTAGGAATCGAAAGCATAGCTGCCTGAATAATAGCATTAGCAACAGCTTCAACAGCGTCATCGATATGCACACCTTCTACCATTTCCTCTGTCAGCTCTGCAACGGAAGAGAAGAGTTCCCAGTCTGCCCTGTCCAGGATAAAACGAGGGACTCTCGACACGGGGTTTGCTCCTCTTCGTGCAAGAGACACAAAAATAGGATAATGATCGCTGTTGTACAGGTCATTTCCGACACTAAAAGTGCAAAATGGCAACAGAGATGGTGAACAGATGGCAAGATCGAGAGCGTGGAATGTCCTTGAAGGCTCATGGAAGTACGTATCTTGCCCATTATTTAGGAGACAAAGGCTGTGATCTTCGATCATCTGCTCAATTTGTCTTCCTCGGCAATTTGTATCTTTACTTCCCCAGAGTGGACTATGGCCGTTAAAATCTCCTATTATGATAAAAGGTTCAGGCAGCTGCTCTATTAGATTATTTAAATCTTGCTGATAAATGTGCTCATTTGGAGGCAAATACAAAGAAACAAATGAAACAACAATATCAAAATTTATTTGAGTAGCGACAACTTGGAGGGATGTCGTCAAAGGAAGTACATTTGAGGGATAATCCAGTGAGGAGAGGAGACCTACTCCTCCACTGGCACGCTCACCTGCAAGGTTATCCTTCCTGACGAAAGAAAACCTCCGAAGTTTTGCATGGTGTTCTGGTTTCAGATTTGTTTCCTGTATTGCTAAGCACACAGGATGGTACGCATTTATTATAGATTTGATGTCAAGCAAATTTCGGTGGAAACCGCGACAGTTCCATCACACGAGGGTGGCCATTATGAATGGTTTTTGTTTTTCCTGTGCTGTTCTTTTGTTTTTCGTGGAAGTAGATGCCTGGGAAATTCCAGACCCTCTTCCACTTCCATAAAGTCTGAATCCGCAGATTCAGAAATCATGTCATCAAGAGAGCTATTGCTGCGACTTCTATTTTTATTTGATATTTTTTGTGTGGCAGTTTTCGGCTTACTTTGAATAACTGTTTCTTTCTTTTGTACTATATGGGTTGCATTTTCTTTTTTCTTGTTGGATGTAGACGGTTGGGTTTTATTTGGTAGGGTCTCTGTGCCTATTGATGTTTGGGTGGCAACTGTACGATATGATTTAACAGCACTGGCGTATGATGAATTTGGTCGAAGCTGTGTGCTCTGGACTAGTCTTCTGGCTTCGGCGTAAGAGATGTTCCTAGTAACTTTTGTAGTCTGGATTTCTTTTTCCGATTTCCATTTTGGGCACAAGCGAGAAAATGCTGGGTGGTCACCCTTGCAATTTATACACAAAGGCGCAGCGGTACAATTATCAGAATCGTGGCCAATCTGTGAGCATCGGGCGCATGTGAGGCTGCCACGACAAGACGTCTTAGAATGGCCGAAACGCTGGCATTGGAAACATCGCATAGGGTTTGGAATATAAGGTCTTACAGGAATATTTAGATATCCGGCCTTAATATTCTTAGGCAGATCAGGCGTGTTGAAGGTAAGGATCACGTGCTTCGTGTCTATCAACTTACCTTCTTTACGCATCTTGATCCGCTTTACACCGCAGACATTTTGTTCGGATAACTCAGAAGCGATCTCTTCTTCAGAAACATACAGAAGGTCGAATTCTGAGATTACACCACGACAATAGTTCAGTGACTTATGGGGTGTTACAGTGACATTCGCTTGCCCAAGTTTAGTAATCTGAAGTAAAGAAGCAGACTGGGTGGCTGAGTTTGTATCAATAAGCAAGTCTCCGGAGCGGAGACGCTTTATGTTTCTCGGCTCACCAATACAAGACTGGATGTATTTATTTATTACGAAAGGAGACATCTTATGCATTTCGCCAGAAGGACTAGAGATGACTAGGAAACGGGGACTATTGTGATGATTTTTTTTATTTGCATCTGTCCGTAATTTTTTTGCAGAATTTTCAGAACTAGGTTGAGTGACAGGTTGAGTGACTGGTTTAGTAGTAGACGTTTCAGAACTAGGTTGAATGATTGGTTTATTAGTAGATGTTTCAGAACTAGGTTGAGTGACTGGTTTAGTAGTAGATGTTTCAGAACTAGGTTGAGAGACTGGAGTGACTTGAGTAACTGGAGTGATCTCGAAATCTTTAATTAAGTATATGTGTAAAGAAGTTATATTGAAGAGAAGAAAGATTCGGGTCCGACGGCCCCGCCCACAACGGAGCCCTACAAGGGAACACAGATTCTTGTGTTAGGGCTAGCCGGACCTATACGCAAACTGAAGCCCCACAGTCGGCTTTCCCGAAAGCAGGTACTCCCGAGAGCTTGACCCCAAGCCACTGACACAAGGACTAGTGACCAGCCGATTGACACCCGTGAGGACTACTAAGGTGCCTCCCGTTTAGCTGAAGCAGAGGCCAAAGTAGTGTGTTGGGGACAGTACCTCGCCCCTCAACTACCAGGACCCTCCTTTCCAGCGACACGGGTCTCCACGCACGGCAAACACGTGGGCAGTTTTCTCGCCACTCGAGAACTAGAGACAAGGTCTGTTCCAGTCTCTCGTGACAAGCCCCAAACTCCGTAGAGAGAAACCACGAGGGAGAAGAAAAGGGAAAAAGTTCCAGCCAAGAGGAGAGGAGACGGAAAAGAGGATAGATCACTGGGGCTCCAGGATCGTGACACCCGTCTCACCAAGAAGATGATAACCTGAAGGGCTAGGGTACCTCGGGATTGCCACACCCGTACTCACAAAAGTGAGCCCCCTGAGGGTAGTCTCTATTGTACGGCTCAGATTTAGAAGAGTTGAATGCGATGGGATTTATTTCAGAGTGTTGCTTGATAGAGAGAAATGCAGGTGAATAGTTTCTGCTTGAAGAAACGGCAGCAAATGTCTCACCAATAGTATTTGCAATTTCTTCTATGGAGCTAATCACTCGGCCATCTTTTTCCAGAATGGAAAGTGAGTGGTCTTTATACATTCCGCATGCTTTTCGAACTCTTTCCCAAACCTGCTTACTAGGCGTAGAGGATGTTATTGAGGACACATATGAAATCCAGGAATCCCTCTGGCTCTGCCTTCTTACTTTTCGTGCATTTGCTTTGGCTCTTTTAAAAGCTATGAGGTTTCGCAGAGTAGGATATCTACGAAAAATACCCCATGCTTTTTTCTGGTTTTTCAGTGCTTCATGACAGTCGCGATTCCACCACGGTTTCGAATATTTTAGTGTTTTTCCTGATGTTCTAGGTATCGAAAGCATAGCTGCCTGAATAATAGTATTAGTAACAGCTTCAACAGCGTCATCGATATGCACATCTTCTACCATTTCCTCTGTCAGCTCTGCAACGGAAGAGAAGAGTTCCCAGTCTGCCCTGTCCAGGATAAACCGAGGGACTCTCGACACGGGGTTTGCTCCTCTTCGTGCAAGAGACACAAAATGGGATAATGATCGCTGTTGTACAGGTCATTTCCGACACTAAAAGTGCAAAATGGCAACAGAGATGGTGAACAGATGGCAAGATCGAGAGCGTGGAATGTCCTTGAAGGCTCATGGAAGTACGTATCTTGCCCATTATTTAGGAGACAAAGGCTGTGATCTTCGATCATCTGCTCAATTTGTCTTCCTCGGCAGTTTGTATCTTTGCTACCCCAGAGTGGACTATGGCCGTTAAAATCTCCTATTATGATAAAAGGCTCAGGCAGCTGCTCTATTAGATTATTTAAATCTTGCTGATAAATGTGCTCATTTGGAGGCAAATACAAAGAAACAAATGAAACAACAATATCAAAATTTATTTGAGTAGCGACAACTTGGAGGGATGTCGTCAAAGGAAGTACATTTGAGGGATAATCCAGTGAGGAGAGGAGACCTACTCCTCCACTGGCATGCTCACCTGCAAGGTTATCCTTCCTGACGAAAGAAAACCTCCGAAGTTTTGCATGGTGTTCTGGTTTCAGATTTGTTTCCTGTATTGCTAAGCACACAGGATGGTACATTTTTATTATAGATTTGATGTCAAGCAAATTTCGGTGGAAACCGCGACAGTTCCATGACACGAGGGTGGCCATTATGAATGGTTTTTGTTTTTCCTGTGCTGTTCTTTTGTTTTTCGTGGAAGTAGATGCCTGGGAAATTCCAGACCCTCTTTCACTTCCATAAAGTCTGAATCCGCAGATTCAGAAATCATGTCATCAAAAGAGCTATTGCTGTGACTTCTATTTTTATTGGATATTTATGTGTAGTAGTTTTGGGCTTACTTTGAATAACTGTTTCCTTCTTTTGTACTATATGGGTTGCATTTTCTTTTTTCTTGTTGGATGTAGACGGTTGGGTTTTATTTGGTAGGGTCTGTGTGCCTATTGTTGTTTGGGTGGCAACTGTACGATATGATTTAACAGCACTGGCGTATGATGAATTTGGTCGAAGCTATGTGCTCTGTACTAGTCTTCTGGCTTCGGCGTAAGAGATGTTCCTAGTAACTTTTGTAGTCTGGATTTCTTTTTCCGATTTCCATTTTGGGCACAAGCGAGAAAATGCTGGGTGGTCACCCTTGCAATTTATACACAAAGGCGCAGCGGTAGAATTATCAGAATCGTGGCCAATCTGTGAGCATCGGGCGCATGTGAGGCTGCCACGACAAGACGTCTTAGAATGGCCGAAACGCTGGCATTGGAAACATCGCATAGGGTTTGGAATATAAGGTCTTACAGGAATATTTAGATATCCGGCCTTAATATTCTTAGGCAGATCAGGTGTGTTGAAGGAAGGCACTCTAGGAAAGCGGGAGAAATACCTGATAAGGAGAAAAAATTTTCCCCTAAGTACAGGACTGAAAATGTTTTTCAATCGCGCGATCTGTTATTGATATTGAATTACAGTCGTGCGATAATTTCGCAGTAAAGATACATCTCCGATGACTATCCAAGATTCTAGAAACTTTGGTCTTATATAGAGATATATAATAGAAATAGTCTTATAGAAAGGTCTTATAGAAATAATGCTTAATATCAATATTTATTTATAATCTCAGAACTATTGGTCACTTTCAGAAGTGGTCGTTTGAGAGGCGATATTCTATATATTTATTTACTGATACTGTCAGATTCCAAAATTTGTTTATATTCTCAGAAATATTGGACGGAAGGTGGTCGTCCCATACATGCAAAATTTTACATTTCATTAAAAGTGAATTCGGCATTATTTAACTATTTCCCTATTAATTAATTAAATAGATAAAGAAAAAAATTAGGAAATAGTACTGTTTATTACGGATTAATGTAGGAAGTTCTACAGAACTATATTCTTTCGCGTCATTGCACATTGTATCCGGCAAACTACTAGTTCCTCGTATTCTTCCGCAAATCCGTAAACATTTGTCTGATTTGAAACGAAATCAAAAATGGCTGCGCCATGAGGTTAACTTGTATGGATAATTTTTGTTGCATGAAAGGTAAGTTCAGTTGTAAGTTAGGTAAAAGTGTATGAAAGGTAAGTTCAGTTCAGTTAAACATATGTCTGATTTGAAACGAAATCCAAAATGGCTGCGCCATGAGGTTAACTTGAATGGATAATTTTTGTTGCATGAAAGGTAAGTTCAGTTGCAATACTTGTATGTTTACTTTTTTTGCTTTTCGAATTTATGTTATTTATGTCATTTTGACAATGTTTCACAGCTTTATGAATTGTTTCCATTCTGTCGTGAATTACGTATATCTCAATGGCTGGCTGTCTTTTCAAATATCTAATTTGCCCTGCTATCCAAATGTTTATGACTGAATTTTTTTTAGTCTAGTTTATGCATTCTGTTTCAAAATAATATGTGTGATCAGATTGCTTATTATTTTATTGCAGCAATAAATTTATGTTAAATAGTTTGAACAATTGTATAAAAATAAGAGTTTGCATTGTTTTGTGCAAAATATGTATGGTTGAAACATTATCTTAATCTAGTTTGTAATTCAATTTTAAAGCATGGAGAATTAGAAGTTTTTTGGGGGGTACTGTTCTGTTATCGGGACTAGAATCGGAAATGTATGAACCTGTGTTTGTAATGTGCATAGATGTGTATATGTAGACACACACACATACAAATATACAAGCATACATAAATACATTTCTGAACCCGGTCCTGATAACAGAACAGTACCTTTTTTTAATCTTTTTTGAATATTTTATAAAAAGGTTAAGCATTTTTCAAACTGCATATCATTTTAAGATTCTAGAAAGGACTTTATGCGGACCTGTATATGGTTGGCACAGAGGTGGCTTTACTCGATCGACACGTAAGTATACATGCGTACACGACTTTAAGGTAGCACTTACGTAACACTTTTCTTGGCAATGTGCAGATGTTGCTATTGGATTTGACTGTTGCATTCTCTGCCGAAGATTCGTGATAAATTGAGTATCATACGGAGATATCTTAGATGACGTTATCATATCACTAGGCAACTTGAGAGTTGTGCCGTACACCAGTTCAACACAAGATGACTGTAGATCCTCCTTTACGGCTGTCTGAATACCAAGCATAACAACTGGTAGTGTTTCAGTCAGTGGCGGCTAGTGGCTAAAATTAATGAGGGTGCTGTTCCAAAAAAATGTAACCTTTTTTAAAATTGTGTAAAAGGAAACAAATATGTATAAAAATAAAATTTATTTTTAAACTTCATGAAAATTAATTTAATTTAATAAATTAATGATTTCATTAAACTTCATGAAATCTTACAAGAAAAAAACTAAACATTTCTTAATTACTTTAACCAAAATTGTTACAATTCAATCTTTTTCTATTCATTTAAAAATAAAATCCATTCTACTTGTTTTAATTTGCGCAAAAAGATCAATACTTTTCTCCTTGATCTCTGGATGACAACTGAGGAAATTTTTCGTTATTGAAAGCAATGCAAGCGCATTTAGTCTCTCCGAATTGCTAGTGCTTCTTATAAAAGTTTTCATTCTTTTCAATGTTGTAAAAGCAGCATTCTGCCTCTGATGTAGTCATGGGAACTCTCAAGAGAATTTTTATCAGTTTCGCAATTTCATCTAGATTATTTTCGAAGATAAATTTCAGTAGCTCAATTAATTTGCAGTATTTATGGATACCAGACCTACAGTAGAATACTTTTAGTTCAGTTCCAAGCTTTTCTTTGTCAGTCATTGGATATGCTTCAGTAGTCAATACTATTCCTTCTGTGGAAGGTTCATTCCTAAAACTAAGCATTTTTTGTTAAAACAGTTTACAGCTGCTAAGTGTTTAGTGGAAGAATATCTGTGCATTATATCAATACATAGTATAAAGTCACATATTTCCTTAGATTCTGCCATCAGTGTCTTTAAAAAATTCTCACAGAACTTTGAGTTTCTTAATTCTAAAATAGCAGTTTGAAATTTGTTATATATTCATTAACTTTAAACACACTAATTTCTCTGGATGGCATTTAGTTGTATATTATTTCAACATGAGGCATCTGATAAAAAAAGCTGTAACCAAAACTTGAAGTTATCATCATTTAGATATTTTAAAATTCCTGTTGCTTTTGCAATAGTTTGATTTGCATTTGATGTTGATTGAATTTCAGTAAGGCAATCTTTTAAAAGTTGCAAATTTTCATGAACTCTGTTTATGATCCGCATGATGAAGTTCCACCTTGTGGAGGAATACTACACGCGCGGAGTAAAAACAAATCACGTTTTCAATAACATGCCACAATTTTGGCACTGCAAGAGCGACAGTGCTCCTCTCTCTACCCGGCTCGTGTGCTGCTTTCTGTGAGCGCACGCGCAAAACAGAAACACACCACGTCGCTGGAACTGTGAAGCGCGCAGTTCCAAACGAAAACTTTCGTACCTTTTTCACAGAGTGGGCGATGGCTACTGACATTAAGCTTAAGGGGTGAGTGAGTGAGAGATTATGGCGCAAAACCAAAGATGATTATAGTGCGCCAAACACGTGATGGGGTGAGTACAATTGATGAAATTAAAATACAATAAATAAAAACAAGTAGACAAATGTATCAAATCCAGAGGATGAAGTCATATAAGAACAAGTTAAAACCACACATTTAAAATTCAAGATACAATCTTTAAAACAAATTACATTAGGTGATAAAAGCCAGTTTCTTTCAAATAATAAAATAAATTACAATTGACCTCTTTTCCGATTAAACGGTCGAGAGGTAAGTCACAGCTATTAAAATATTTCTGGCGAAGACTATTAAAACATGGACACTCAATTAAAATATGACGAACAGATAAACAAACATTACAATTAAAACACACAGGCTCATTTTCAGCTTTGAGAAGATAGTTATGTGTCACTCTAGTGTGACCAATTCTGAGGCGAGTCAAAAGAGCTTCCTCCTTACGAGTTTTGGTTGATTCCCAATGCTCAATTCTAGGTTTTACATGTCTTAACTTGTTTTGAAGCTGAACATCCCACATTTGCTGCCATCTTTTCCGGACTTTTCCCTTGATGACACAGCAGATATCTCTAAAAGGGATAAGGCGACTAGTCAGTTCATCAGCAGATTTGGCTGCAATATCTGCAAGCTCATTTCCCTTTATTCCAGCATGTCCAGGAACCCAGCAGTACAGGACTTCATATCCGCGAATCGTTAAATTTATATGAATTTTCAGGACATCCACTACCACAGGATTCTCAGTGTTGGGAAAAGCTTCCAAAGATTTAAGAGCACTATACGAGTCTGTATAAACTATGAACTTCTTGTGGCAGAGCTTCGAGATGTACAAAAGAGCATAATATATTGCAGTTAGTTCAGATGTTAGGACTGAGCAAGCATGGTGTAGGCATCTGCCCTCAATGTAATCTTCAAATACAAAAGCCATCCCGACATGATCATTTGACTTTGATCCATCTGTGCATATCGGATAATAACTGCTATATTTGTGCCTGTGCTCAGCAAAGAGTTGTCTATAAACGATCTCGTTAGTGCTCGCCTTCACGTTATGTTTGAAAACATCAAGGAGCTGAATCCGTGAAGTTTCCCAAGGTGGAATTTCAAAATCCTGTACTGCTTGGGGGTGCATATCAGAGAGGGAAAGTTTCTCAATGACAGGGCGAACTCTTAAAGGAAAAGTAGGAACAGAGGATGGACGTGTTTCAAATAGTGAGTTACACTCATTATCAAGTAAGCACAGCTTATTGGGATGTTCAGGTTGGGATAAAATATTAAAATATTGTAAAAGGGACAATTGCTCACGCCTCAGATAAAGTGATGGTTCTTTAGAGTCAACTTATAGGCTCTCTACAGGAGAAGTCCTGAAAGCTCCTGAACAAATCCGCAAACCTTGATGGTGAACAGGATCCAGTTTTAACAAAACAGATGAGCGAGCGGATCCATAAACAACTGAGCCATAGTCCAGTCTAGAGCGAAAAAGCGCTCTGTAAATGCGAAGCATGGAGCAACGCTCTGCACCCCAGGAGGTGTTCGCCAACACTTTTAAAATATTTAGTGTTTTTAGACACTTCTTTCTCAGGTTTAAAACATGAGAAAGGAAAGTCAATTTCTGGTCGAACGTCACTCCTAAAAATTTTACTTCGGGCGCAACTGGAATAATTGTATCATTTAGATATAACTCAGGTTCAGGATGGAGACCTCGCTTCCTACAAAAGTGCACGCACACAGTTTTCTGTTTCGAAAAAGTAAATCCCTGTTTGTTTGACCATTCTTGGATCTTATTCAGAGCCATCTGCAATTGCCTCTCTATGTATCTCATGTCTGCTCCTCGACAGCTAATCTGTAAATCATCTACATATAGTGATCCCAAGATGGTAGGAGGAAGTTCTTTTAATACAGAATTTATTTTCAAATTGAACAGCGTTACACTAAGCACACAGCCTTGGGGTACACCCTCTTCCTGTTGAAAAACATCCGAAAAAACAGAGCCAATCCTTTCTTGAAAAGTTCTACTCTTCAAGAAATTCTGAATGAAAATTGGTAGGTTGCCGCGCAAGCCACTCTCGTGAAGATCCCGAAGTATACCGTATCTCCATGCCTTATCATAAGCTTTCTCAATGTCGAAGAATACCGAGACAAGGTGGCTTCTTCTTACAAATGCTTTCCGAATGGAAGTCTCTAGGAGGAGCCTGTTATCCACGGTTGTTCTCCCCTTTCGAAAACCACTTTGATAAGGCGATATAATATTATTCTTTTCCAAGAAGTAGACTAGGCGGCTGTTTACCATCTTTTCAAACAGTTTGCAAACACAGCTGGTAAGGGCAATTGGCCGATAGTTCGAGGGATTCCTCGGGTCTTTCCCTGGCTTCGCAATAGGAATGACAACAGCTCTCCTCCATGCACTGGGAAATGTACGCTCCTTCCACACTCTATTGTAAAGTGTGAGAAGGGCACTCAGTGACTTACAGGACAGATGCTTTAGCATTTCATAATACACGCCATCCAGACCCGGACAAGACCTATGTGTCTGCAACAAAGCTCTCTTTAATTCAACCATAGTAAAGCCTCTATTGTACGGCTCAAAGTTGGAAGAGTTGAAAGCGATGGGATTTTTCTCAGAGTGTTGCTTGATAGAAAGAAATGCAGGTGAGTAATTTCGGCTGGAAGAAACGGCAGCAAATGTCTCACCAATTGTATTTGCAATTTCTTCTATGGAGCTAATCACTCGGCCATCTTTTTCCAGAAAGGAAAGTGAGTGGTCTTTATACATTCCGCATGCTTTTCGAACTCTTTCCCAAACCCGCTTACTAGGCGTAGAGGATGTTATTGAGGACACATATGAAATCCAGGAATCCCTCTGGCTCTGCCTTCTTACTTTCCGTGCATTTGCTTTGGCTCTTTTAAAAGCTATGAGGTTTCGCAGAGTCGGATATCTACGAAAAATACCCCATGCTTTTTTCTGTTTTTTTCAGTGCTTCATGACAGTCGCGAGTCCACCACGGTTTCGAATATTTTAGTGTTTTTCCTGATGTTCTAGGAATCGAAAGCATAGCTGCCTGAATAATAGTATTAGTAACAGCTTCAACAGCGTCATCGATATGCACACCTTCTACCATTTCCTCCGTCAGCTCTGCAACGGAAGAGAAGAGTTCCCAGTCTGTCCTGTCCAGGATAAAACGAGGGACTCTCGACACGGGGTTTGCTCCTCTTCGTGCAAGAGACACAAAAATAGGATAATGATCGCTGTTGTACAGGTCATTTCCGACACTAAAAGTGCAAAATGGCAACAGAGATGGTGAACAGATGGCAAGATCGAGAGCGTGGAATGTCCTTTGAGGCTCATGGAAGTACGTATCTTGCGCATTATTTAGGAGACAAAGGCTATGATCTTCGATCATCTGCTCAATTTGTCTTCCTCGGCAATTTGTATCTTTACTTCCCCAGAGTGGACTATGGCCGTTAAAATCTCCTATTATGATAAAAGGTTCAGGCAGCTGCTCTATTAGATTATTTAAATCTTGCTGATAAATGTGCTCATTTGGAGGCAAATACAAAGAAACAAATGAAACAACAATATCAAAATTTACTTGAGTAGCGACAACTTGGAGGGATGTCGTCAAAGGAAGTACATTTGAGGGATAATCCAGTGAGGAGAGGAGACCTACTCCTCCACTGGCACGCTCACCTGCAAGGTTATCCTTCCTGACGAAAGAAAACCTCCGAAGTTTTGCATGGTGTTCTGGTTTCAGATTTGTTTCCTGTATTGCTAAGCACACAGGATGGTACGCGTTTATTATAGATTTGATGTCAAGCAAATTTCGGTGGAAACCGCGACAGTTCCATCACACGAGGGTGGCCATTATGAATGGTTTTTGTTTTTCCTGTGCTGTTCTTTTGTTTTTCGTGGAAGTAGATGCCTGGGAAATTCCAGACCCTCTTCCACTTCCATAAAGTCTGAATCCGCAGATTCAGAAATCATGTCATCAAGAGAGCTATTGCTGCGACTTCTATTTTTATTTGATATTTTTTGTGTGGCAGTTTTCGGCTTACTTTGAATAACTGTTTCTTTCTTTTGTACTATATGGGTTGCATTTTCTTTTTTCTTGTTGGATGTAGACGGTTGGGTTTTATTTGGTAGGGTCTCTGTGCCTATTGATGTTTGGGTGGCAACTGTACGATATGATTTAACAGCACTGGCGTATGATGAATTTGGTCGAAGCTGTGTCCTCTGGACTAGTCTTCTGGCTTCGGCGTAAGAGATGTTCCTAGTAACTTTTGTAGTCTGGATTTCTTTTTCCGATTTCCATTTTGGGCACAAGCGAGAAAATGCTGGGTGGTCACCCTTGCAATTTATACACAAAGGCGCAGCGGTACAATTATCAGAATCGTGGCCAATCTGTGAGCATCGGGCGCATGTGAGGCTGCCACGACAAGACGTCTTAGAATGGCCGAAACGCTGGCATTGGAAACATCGCATAGGGTTTGGAATATAAGGTCTTACAGGAATATTTAGATATCCGGCCTTAATATTCTTAGGCAGATCAGGTGTGTTGAAGGAAGGCACTCTAGGAAAGCGGGAGAAATACCTTATAAGGAGAAAAAATTTTCCCCTAAGTACAGGACTGAAAATGTTTTTCAATCGCGCGATCTGTTATTGATATTGAATTACAGTCGTGCGATAATTTCGCAGTAAAGATACCTCTCCGATGACTATCCAAGATTCTAGAAACTTTGGTCTTATATAGAGATATATAATAGAAATAGTCTTATAGAAAGGTCTTATAGAAATAATGCTTAATATCAATATTTATTTATAATCTCAGAACTATTGGTCACTTCCAGAAGTGGTCGTTTGAGAGGCGATATTCTATATATTTATTTACTGATACTGTCAGATTCCAAAATTTGTTTATATTCTCAGAAATATTGGACGGAAGGTGGTCGTCCCATACATGCAAAATTTTACATTTCATTAAAAGTGAATTCGGCATTATTTAACTATTTCCCTATTAATTAATTAAATAGATAAAGAAAAAAATTAGGAAATAGTACTGTTTATTACGGAATAATGTAGGAAGTTCTACAGAACTATATTCTTTCGCGTCATTGCACATTGTATCCGGCAAACTACTAGTTCCTCGTATTCTTCCGCAAATCCGTAAACATTTGTCTGATTTGAAACGAAATCCAAAATGGCTGCGCCATGAGGTTAACTTGTATGGATAATTTTTGTTGCATGAAAGGTAAGTTCAGTTGCAATACTTGTATGTTTACTTTTTTTGCTTTTCGAATTTATGTTATTTATGTCATTTTGACAATGTTTCACAGCTTTATGAATTGTTTCCATTCTGTCGTGAATTACGTATATCTCAATGGCTGGCTGTCTTTTCAAATATCTAATTTGCCCTGCTATCCAAATGTTTATGACTGAATTTTTTTTAGTCTAGTTTATGCATTCTATTTCAAAATAATATGTGTGATCAGATTGCTTATTATTTTATTGCAGCAATAAATTTATGTTAAATAGTTTGAACAATTGTATAAAAATAAGAGTTTGCATTGTTTTGTCCAAAATATGTATGGTTGAAACATTATCTTAATCTAGTTTGTAATTCAATTTTAAAGCATGGAGAATTAGAAGTTTTTTGGGGGGTACTGTTCTGTTATCGGGACTAGAATCGGAAATGTATGAACCTGTGTTTGTAATGTGCATAGATGTGTATATGTAGACACACACACATACAAATATACAAGCATACATAAATACATTTCTGAACCCGGTCCTGATAACAGAACCGTACCTTTTTTTAATCTTTTTTGAATATTTTATAAAAAGGTTAAGCATTTTTCAAACTGCATATCATTTTAAGATTCTAGAAAGGACTTTATGCGGACCTGTATATGGTTGGCACAGAGGTGGCTTTACTCGATCGCCACGTAAGTATACATGCGTACACGACTTTAAGGTAGCACTTACGTAACACTTTTCTTGGCAATGTGCAGATGTTGCTATTGGATTTGACTGTTGCACTCTCTGCCGAAGATTCGTGATAAATTGAGTATCATACGGAGATATCTTAGATGACGTTATCATATCACTAGGCAACTTGAGAGTTGTGCCGTACACCAGTTCAACACAAGATGACTGTAGATCCTCCTTTACGGCTGTCTGAATACCAAGCATAACAACTGGTAGTGTTTCAGTCAGTGGCGGCTAGTGGCTAAAATTAATGAGGGTGCTGTTCCAAAAAAATGTAACCTTTTTTAAAATTGTGTAAAAGGAAACAAATATGTATAAAAATAAAATTTATTTTTAAACTTCATGAAAATTAATTTAATTTAATAAATTAATGATTTCATTAAACTTCATGAAATCTTACAAGAAAAAAACTAAACATTTCTTAATTACTTTAACCAAAATTGTTACAATTCAATCTTTTTCTATTCATTTAAAAATAAAATCCATTCTACTTGTTTTAATTTGCGCAAAAAGATCAATACTTTTCTCCTTGATCTCTGGATGACAACTGAGGAAATTTTTCGTTATTGAAAGCAATGCAAGCGCATTTAGTCTCTCCGAATTGCTAGTGCTTCTTATAAAAGTTTTCATTCTTTTCAATGTTGTAAAAGCAGCGTTCTGCCTCTGATGTAGTCATGGGAACTCTCAAGAGAATTTTTATCAGTTTCGCAATTTCATCTAGATTATTTTCGAAGATAAATTTCAGTAGCTCAATTAATTTGCAGTATTTATGGATACCAGACCTACAGTAGAATACTTTTAGTTCAGTTCCAAGCTTTTCTTTGTCAGTCATTGGATATGCTTCAGTAGTCAATACTATTTCTTCTGTGGAAGGTTCATTCCTAAAACTAAGCATTTTTTGTTAAAACAGTTTACAGCTGCTAAGTGTTTAGTGGAAGAATATCTGTGCATTATATCAATACATAGTATAAAGTCACATATTTCCTTAGATTCTGCCATCAGTGTCTTTAAAAAATTCTCACAGAACTTTGAGTTTCTTAATTCTAAAATAGCAGTTTGAAATTTGTTATATATTCATTAACTTTAAACACACAAATTTCTCTGGATGGCATTTAGTTGTATATTATTTCAACATGAGGCATCTGATAAAAAAAGCTGTAACCAAAACTTGAAGTTATCATCATTTAGATATTTTAAAATTCCTGTTGCTTTTGCAATAGTTTGATTTGCATTTGATGTTGATTGAATTTCAGTAAGGCAATCTTTTAAAAGTTGCAAATTTTCATGAACTCTGTTTATGATCCGCATGATGAAGTTCCACCTTGTGGAGGAATACTACACGCGCGGAGTAAAAACAAATCACGTTTTCAATAACATGCCACAATTTTGGCACTGCAAGAGCGACAGTGCTCCTCTCTCTACCCGGCTCGTGTGCTGCTTTCTGTGAGCGCACGCGCAAAACAGAAACACACCACGTCGCTGGAACTGTGAAGCGCGCAGTTCCAAACGAAAACTTTCGTACCTTTTTCACAGAGTGGGCGATGGCTACTGACATTAAGCTTAAGGGGTGAGTGAGTGAGAGATTATGGCGCAAAACCAAAGATGATTATAGTGCGCCAAACACGTGATGGGGTGAGTACAATTGATGAAATTAAAATACAATAAATAAAAACAAGTAGACAAATGTATCAAATCCAGAGGATGAAGTCATATAAGAACAAGTTAAAACCACACATTTAAAATTCAAGATACAATCTTTAAAACAAATTACATTAGGTGATAAAAGCCAGTTTCTTTCAAATAATAAAATAAATTACAATTGACCTCTTTTCCGATTAAACGGTCGAGAGGTAAGTCACAGCTATTAAAATATTTCTGGCGAAGACTATTAAAACATGGACACTCAATTAAAATATGACGAACAGATAAACAAACATTACAATTAAAACACACAGGCTCATTTTCAGCTTTGAGAAGATAGTTATGTGTCACTCTAGTGTGACCAATTCTGAGGCGAGTCAAAAGAGCTTCCTCCTTACGAGTTTTGGTTGATTCCCAATGCTCAATTCTAGGTTTTACATGTCTTAACTTGTTTTGAAGCTGAACATCCCACATTTGCTGCCATCTTTTCCGGACTTTTCCCTTGATGACACAGCAGATATCTCTAAAAGGGATAAGGCGACTAGTCAGTTCATCAGCAGATTTGGCTGCAATATCTGCAAGCTCATTTCCCTTTATTCCAGCATGTCCAGGAACCCAGCAGTACAGGACTTCATATCCGCGAATCGTTAAATTTATATGAATTTTCAGGACATCCACTACCACAGGATTCTCAGTGTTGGGAAAAGCTTCCAAAGACTTAAGAGCACTATACGAGTCTGTATAAACTATGAACTTCTTGTGGCAGAGCTTCGAGATGTACAAAAGAGCATAATATATTGCAGTTAGTTCAGATGTTAGGACTGAGCAAGCATGGTGTAGGCATCTGCCCTCAATGTAATCTTCAAATACAAAAGCCATCCCGACATGATCATTTGACTTTGATCCATCTGTGCATATCGGATAATAACTGCTATATTTGTGCCTTTGCTCAGCAAAGAGTTGTCTATAAACGATCTCGTTAGTGCTCGCCTTCACGTTATGTTTGAAAACATCAAGGAGCTGAATCCGTGAAGTTTCCCAAGGTGGAATTTCAAAATCCTGTACTGCTTGGGGGTGCATATCAGAGAGGGAAAGTTTCTCAATGACAGGGCGAACTCTTAAAGGAAAAGTAGGAACAGAGGATGGACGTGTTTCAAATAGTGAGTTACACTCATTATCAAGTAAGCACAGCTTATTGGGATGTTCAGGTTGGGATAAAATATTAAAATATTGTAAAAGGGACAATTGCTCACGCCTCAGATAAAGTGATGGTTCGTTAGAGTCAACTTATAGGCTCTCTACAGGAGAAGTCCTGAAAGCTCCTGAACAAATCCGCAAACCTTGATGGTGAACAGGATCCAGTTTTAACAAAACAGATGAGCGAGCGGATCCATAAACAACTGAGCCATAGTCCAGTCTAGAGCGAAAAAGCGCTCTGTAAATGCGAAGCATGGAGCAACGCTCTGCACCCCAGGAGGTGTTCGCCAACACTTTTAAAATATTTAGTGTTTTTAGACACTTCTTTCTCAGGTTTAAAACATGAGAAAGGAAAGTCAATTTCTGGTCGAACGTCACTCCTAAAAATTTTACTTCGGGCGCAACTGGAATAATTGTATCATTTAGATATAACTCAGGTTCAGGATGGAGACCTCGCTTCCTACAAAAGTGCACGCACACAGTTTTCTGTTTCGAAAAAGTAAATCCCTGTTTGTTTGACCATTCTTGGATCTTATTCAGAGCCATCTGCAATTGCCTCTCTATGTATCTCATGTCTGCTCCTCGACAGCTAATCTGTAAATCATCTACATATAGTGATCCCAAGATGGTAGGAGGAAGTTCTTTTAATACAGAATTTATTTTCAAATTGAACAGCGTTACACTAAGCACACAGCCTTGGGGTACACCCTCTTCCTGTTGAAAAACATCCGAAAAAACAGAGCCAATCCTTTCTTGAAAAGTTCTACTCTTCAAGAAATTCTGAATGAAAATTGGTAGGTTGCCGCGCAAGCCACTCTCGTGAAGATCCCGAAGTATACCGTATCTCCATGCCTTATCATAAGCTTTCTCAATGTCGAAGAATACCGAGACAAGGTGGCTTCTTCTTACAAATGCTTTCCGAATGGAAGTCTCTAGGAGGAGCCTGTTATCCACGGTTGTTCTCCCCTTTCGAAAACCACTTTGATAAGGCGATATAATATTATTCTTTTCCAAGAAGTAGACTAGGCGGCTGTTTACCATCTTTTCAAACAGTTTGCAAACACAGCTGGTAAGGGCAATTGGCCGATAGTTCGAGGGATTCCTCGGGTCTTTCCCTGGCTTCGCAATAGGAATGACAACAGCTCTCCTCCATGCACTGGGAAATGTACGCTCCTTCCACACTCTATTGTAAAGTGTGAGAAGGGCACTCAGTGACTTACAGGACAGATGCTTTAGCATTTCATAATACACGCCATCCAGACCCGGACAAGACCTATGTGTCTGCAACAAAGCTCTCTTTAATTCAACCATAGTAAAGCCTCTATTGTACGGCTCAAAGTTGGAAGAGTTGAAAGCGATGGGATTTTTCTCAGAGTGTTGCTTGATAGAAAGAAATGCAGGTGAGTAATTTCGGCTGGAAGAAACGGCAGCAAATGTCTCACCAATTGTATTTGCAATTTCTTCTATGGAGCTAATCACTCGGCCATCTTTTTCCAGAAAGGAAAGTGAGTGGTCTTTATACATTCCGCATGCTTTTCGAACTCTTTCCCAAACCCGCTTACTAGGCGTAGAGGATGTTATTGAGGACACATATGAAATCCAGGAATCCCTCTGGCTCTGCCTTCTTACTTTCCGTGCATTTGCTTTGGCTCTTTTAAAAGCTATGAGGTTTCGCAGAGTAGGATATCTACGAAAAATACCCCATGCTTTTTTCTGTTTTTTTCAGTGCTTCATGACAGTCGCGAGTCCACCACGGTTTCGAATATTTTAGTGTTTTTCCTGATGTTCTAGGAATCGAAAGCATAGCTGCCTGAATAATAGTATTAGTAACAGCTTCAACAGCGTCATCGATATGCACACCTTCTACCATTTCCTCCGTCAGCTCTGCAACGGAAGAGAAGAGTTCCCAGTCTGTCCTGTCCAGGATAAAACGAGGGACTCTCGACACGGGGTTTGCTCCTCTTCGTGCAAGAGACACAAAAATAGGATAATGATCGCTGTTGTACAGGTCATTTCCGACACTAAAAGTGCAAAATGGCAACAGAGATGGTGAACAGATGGCAAGATCGAGAGCGTGGAATGTCCTTGAAGGCTCATGGAAGTACGTATCTTGCGCATTATTTAGGAGACAAAGGCTATGATCTTCGATCATCTGCTCAATTTGTCTTCCTCGGCAATTTGTATCTTTACTTCCCCAGAGTGGACTATGGCCGTTAAAATCTCCTATTATGATAAAAGGTTCAGGCAGCTGCTCTATTAGATTATTTAAATCTTGCTGATAAATGTGCTCATTTGGAGGCAAATACAAAGAAACAAATGAAACAACAATATCAAAATTTACTTGAGTAGCGACAACTTGGAGGGATGTCGTCAAAGGAAGTACATTTGAGGGATAATCCAGTGAGGAGAGGAGACCTACTCCTCCACTGGCACGCTCACCTGCAAGGTTATCCTTCCTGACGAAAGAAAACCTCCGAAGTTTTGCATGGTGTTCTGGTTTCAGATTTGTTTCCTGTATTGCGAAGCACACAGGATGGTACACATTTATTATAGATTTGATGTCAAGCAAATTTCGGTGGAAACCGCGACAGTTCCATGACACGAGGGTGGCCATTATGAATGGTTTTTGTTTTTCCTGTGCTGTTCTTTTGTTTTTCGTGGAAGTAGATGCCTGGGAAATTCCAGACCCTCTTCCACTTCCATAAAGTCTGAATCCGCAGATTCAGAAATCATGTCATCAAGAGAGCTATTGCTGCGACTTCTATTTTTATTTGATATTTTTTGTGTGGCAGTTTTCGGCTTACTTTGAATAACTGTTTCTTTCTTTTGTACTATATGGGTTGCATTTTCTTTTTTCTTGTTGGATGTAGACGGTTGGGTTTTATTTGGTAGGGTCTCTGTGCCTATTGATGTTTGGGTGGCAACTGTACGATATGATTTAACAGCACTGGCGTATGATGAATTTGGTCGAAGCTGTGTGCTCTGGACTAGTCTTCTGGCTTCGGCGTAAGAGATGTTCCTAGTAACTTTTGTAGTCTGGATTTCTTTTTCCGATTTCCATTTTGGGCACAAGCGAGAAAATGCTGGGTGGTCACCCTTGCAATTTATACACAAAGGCGCAGCGGTACAATTATCAGAATCGTGGCCAATCTGTGAGCATCGGGCGCATGTGAGGCTGCCACGACAAGACGTCTTAGAATGGCCGAAACGCTGGCATTGGAAACATCGCATAGGGTTTGGAATATAAGGTCTTACAGGAATATTTAGATATCCGGCCTTAATATTCTTAGGCAGATCAGGTGTGTTGAAGGAAGGCACTCTAGGAAAGCGGGAGAAATACCTTATAAGGAGAAAAAATTTTCCCCTAAGTACAGGACTGAAAATGTTTTTCAATCGCGCGATCTGTTATTGATATTGAATTACAGTCGTGCGATAATTTCGCAGTAAAGATACCTCTCCGATGACTATCCAAGATTCTAGAAACTTTGGTCTTATATAGAGATATATAATAGAAATAGTCTTATAGAAAGGTCTTATAGAAATAATGCTTAATATCAATATTTATTTATAATCTCAGAACTATTGGTCACTTCCAGAAGTGGTCGTTTGAGAGGCGATATTCTATATATTTATTTACTGATACTGTCAGATTCCAAAATTTGTTTATATTCTCAGAAATATTGGACGGAAGGTGGTCGTCCCATACATGCAAAATTTTACATTTCATTAAAAGTGAATTCGGCATTATTTAACTATTTCCCTATTAATTAATTAAATAGATAAAGAAAAAAATTAGGAAATAGTACTGTTTATTACGGAATAATGTAGGAAGTTCTACAGAACTATATTCTTTCGCGTCATTGCACATTGTATCCGGCAAACTACTAGTTCCTCGTATTCTTCCGCAAATCCGTAAACATTTGTCTGATTTGAAACGAAATCCAAAATGGCTGCGCCATGAGGTTAACTTGTATGGATAATTTTTGTTGCATGAAAGGTAAGTTCAGTTGCAATACTTGTATGTTTACTTTTTTTGCTTTTCGAATTTATGTTATTTATGTCATTTTGACAATGTTTCACAGCTTTATGAATTGTTTCCATTCTGTCGTGAATTACGTATATCTCAATGGCTGGCTGTCTTTTCAAATATCTAATTTGCCCTGCTATCCAAATGTTTATGACTGAATTTTTTTTAGTCTAGTTTATGCATTCTATTTCAAAATAATATGTGTGATCAGATTGCTTATTATTTTATTGCAGCAATAAATTTATGTTAAATAGTTTGAACAATTGTATAAAAATAAGAGTTTGCATTGTTTTGTCCAAAATATGTATGGTTGAAACATTATCTTAATCTAGTTTGTAATTCAATTTTAAAGCATGGAGAATTAGAAGTTTTTTGGGGGGTACTGTTCTGTTATCGGGACTAGAATCGGAAATGTATGAACCTGTGTTTGTAATGTGCATAGATGTGTATATGTAGACACACACACATACAAATATACAAGCATACATAAATACATTTCTGAACCCGGTCCTGATAACAGAACAGTACCTTTTTTTAATCTTTTTTGAATATTTTATAAAAAGGTTAAGCATTTTTCAAACTGCATATCATTTTAAGATTCTAGAAAGGACTTTATGCGGACCTGTATATGGTTGGCACAGAGGTGGCTTTACTCGATCGACACGTAAGTATACATGCGTACACGACTTTAAGGTAGCACTTACGTAACACTTTTCTTGGCAATGTGCAGATGTTGCTATTGGATTTGACTGTTGCATTCTCTGCCGAAGATTCGTGATAAATTGAGTATCATACGGAGATATCTTAGATGACGTTATCATATCACTAGGCAACTTGAGAGTTGTGCCGTACACCAGTTCAACACAAGATGACTGTAGATCCTCCTTTACGGCTGTCTGAATACCAAGCATAACAACTGGTAGTGTTTCAGTCAGTGGCGGCTAGTGGCTAAAATTAATGAGGGTGCTGTTCCAAAAAAATGTAACCTTTTTTAAAATTGTGTAAAAGGAAACAAATATGTATAAAAATAAAATTTATTTTTAAACTTCATGAAAATTAATTTAATTTAATAAATTAATGATTTCATTAAACTTCATGAAATCTTACAAGAAAAAAACTAAACATTTCTTAATTACTTTAACCAAAATTGTTACAATTCAATCTTTTTCTATTCATTTAAAAATAAAATCCATTCTACTTGTTTTAATTTGCGCAAAAAGATCAATACTTTTCTCCTTGATCTCTGGATGACAACTGAGGAAATTTTTCGTTATTGAAAGCAATGCAAGCGCATTTAGTCTCTCCGAATTGCTAGTGCTTCTTATAAAAGTTTTCATTCTTTTCAATGTTGTAAAAGCAGCGTTCTGCCTCTGATGTAGTCATGGGAACTCTCAAGAGAATTTTTATCAGTTTCGCAATTTCATCTAGATTATTTTCGAAGATAAATTTCAGTAGCTCAATTAATTTGCAGTATTTATGGATACCAGACCTACAGTAGAATACTTTTAGTTCAGTTCCAAGCTTTTCTTTGTCAGTCATTGGATATGCTTCAGTAGTCAATACTATTTCTTCTGTGGAAGGTTCATTCCTAAAACTAAGCATTTTTTGTTAAAACAGTTTACAGCTGCTAAGTGTTTAGTGGAAGAATATCTGTGCATTATATCAATACATAGTATAAAGTCACATATTTCCTTAGATTCTGCCATCAGTGTCTTTAAAAAATTCTCACAGAACTTTGAGTTTCTTAATTCTAAAATAGCAGTTTGAAATTTGTTATATATTCATTAACTTTAAACACACTAATTTCTCTGGATGGCATTTAGTTGTATATTATTTCAACATGAGGCATCTGATAAAAAAAGCTGTAACCAAAACTTGAAGTTATCATCATTTAGATATTTTAAAATTCCTGTTGCTTTTGCAATAGTTTGATTTGCATTTGATGTTGATTGAATTTCAGTAAGGCAATCTTTTAAAAGTTGCAAATTTTCATGAACTCTGTTTATGATCCGCATGATGAAGTTCCACCTTGTGGAGGAATACTACACGCGCGGAGTAAAAACAAATCACGTTTTCAATAACATGCCACAATTTTGGCACTGCAAGAGCGACAGTGCTCCTCTCTCTACCCGGCTCGTGTGCTGCTTTCTGTGAGCGCACGCGCAAAACAGAAACACACCACGTCGCTGGAACTGTGAAGCGCGCAGTTCCAAACGAAAACTTTCGTACCTTTTTCACAGAGTGGGCGATGGCTACTGACATTAAGCTTAAGGGGTGAGTGAGTGAGAGATTATGGCGCAAAACCAAAGATGATTATAGTGCGCCAAACACGTGATGGGGTGAGTACAATTGATGAAATTAAAATACAATAAATAAAAACAAGTAGACAAATGTATCAAATCCAGAGGATGAAGTCATATAAGAACAAGTTAAAACCACACATTTAAAATTCAAGATACAATCTTTAAAACAAATTACATTAGGTGATAAAAGCCAGTTTCTTTCAAATAATAAAATAAATTACAATTGACCTCTTTTCCGATTAAACGGTCGAGAGGTAAGTCACAGCTATTAAAATATTTCTGGCGAAGACTATTAAAACATGGACACTCAATTAAAATATGACGAACAGATAAACAAACATTACAATTAAAACACACAGGCTCATTTTCAGCTTTGAGAAGATAGTTATGTGTCACTCTAGTGTGACCAATTCTGAGGCGAGTCAAAAGAGCTTCCTCCTTACGAGTTTTGGTTGATTCCCAATGCTCAATTCTAGGTTTTACATGTCTTAACTTGTTTTGAAGCTGAACATCCCACATCTGCTGCCATCTTTTCCGGACTTTTCCCTTGATGACACAGCAGATATCTCTAAAAGGGATAAGGCGACTAGTCAGTTCATCAGCAGATTTGGCTGCAATATCTGCAAGCTCATTTCCCTTTATTCCAGCATGTCCAGGAACCCAGCAGTACAGGACTTCATATCCGCGAATCGTTAAATTTATATGAATTTTCAGGACATCCACTACCACAGGATTCTCAGTGTTGGGAAAAGCTTCCAAAGATTTAAGAGCACTATACGAGTCTGTATAAACTATGAACTTCTTGTGGCAGAGCTTCGAGATGTACAAAAGAGCATAATATATTGCAGTTAGTTCAGATGTTAGGACTGAGCAAGCATGGTGTAGGCATCTGCCCTCAATGTAATCTTCAAATACAAAAGCCATCCCGACATGATCATTTGACTTTGATCCATCTGTGCATATCGGATAATAACTGCTATATTTGTGCCTTTGCTCAGCAAAGAGTTGTCTATAAACGATCTCGTTAGTGCTCGCCTTCACGTTATGTTTGAAAACATCAAGGAGCTGAATCCGTGAAGTTTCCCAAGGTGGAATTTCAAAATCCTGTACTGCTTGGGGGTGCATATCAGAGAGGGAAAGTTTCTCAATGACAGGGCGAACTCTTAAAGGAAAAGTAGGAACAGAGGATGGACGTGTTTCAAATAGTGAGTTACACTCATTATCAAGTAAGCACAGCTTATTGGGATGTTCAGGTTGGGATAAAATATTAAAATATTGTAAAAGGGACAATTGCTCACGCCTCAGATAAAGTGATGGTTCGTTAGAGTCAACTTATAGGCTCTCTACAGGAGAAGTCCTGAAAGCTCCTGAACAAATCCGCAAACCTTGATGGTGAACAGGATCCAGTTTTAACAAAACAGATGAGCGAGCGGATCCATAAACAACTGAGCCATAGTCCAGTCTAGAGCGAAAAAGCGCTCTGTAAATGCGAAGCATGGAGCAACGCTCTGCACCCCAGGAGGTGTTCGCCAACACTTTTAAAATATTTAGTGTTTTTAGACACTTCTTTCTCAGGTTTAAAACATGAGAAAGGAAAGTCAATTTCTGGTCGAACGTCACTCCTAAAAATTTTACTTCGGGCGCAACTGGAATAATTGTATCATTTAGATATAACTCAGGTTCAGGATGGAGACCTCGCTTCCTACAAAAGTGCACGCACACAGTTTTCTGTTTCGAAAAAGTAAATCCCTGTTTGTTTGACCATTCTTGGATCTTATTCAGAGCCATCTGCAATTGCCTCTCTATGTATCTCATGTCTGCTCCTCGACAGCTAATCTGTAAATCATCTACATATAGTGATCCCAAGATGGTAGGAGGAAGTTCTTTTAATACAGAATTTATTTTCAAATTGAACAGCGTTACACTAAGCACACAGCCTTGGGGTACACCCTCTTCCTGTTGAAAAACATCCGAAAAAACAGAGCCAATCCTTTCTTGAAAAGTTCTACTCTTCAAGAAATTCTGAATGAAAATTGGTAGGTTGCCGCGCAAGCCACTCTCGTGAAGATCCCGAAGTATACCGTATCTCCATGCCTTATCATAAGCTTTCTCAATGTCGAAGAATACCGAGACAAGGTGGCTTCTTCTTACAAATGCTTTCCGAATGGAAGTCTCTAGGAGGAGCCTGTTATCCACGGTTGTTCTCCCCTTTCGAAAACCACTTTGATAAGGCGATATAATATTATTCTTTTCCAAGAAGTAGACTAGGCGGCTGTTTACCATCTTTTCAAACAGTTTGCAAACACAGCTGGTAAGGGCAATTGGCCGATAGTTCGAGGGATTCCTCGGGTCTTTCCCTGGCTTCGCAATAGGAATGACAACAGCTCTCCTCCATGCACTGGGAAATGTACGCTCCTTCCACACTCTATTGTAAAGTGTGAGAAGGGCACTCAGTGACTTACAGGACAGATGCTTTAGCATTTCATAATACACGCCATCCAGACCCGGACAAGACCTATGTGTCTGCAACAAAGCTCTCTTTAATTCAACCATAGTAAAGCCTCTATTGTACGGCTCAAAGTTGGAAGAGTTGAAAGCGATGGGATTTTTCTCAGAGTGTTGCTTGATAGAAAGAAATGCAGGTGAGTAATTTCGGCTGGAAGAAACGGCAGCAAATGTCTCACCAATTGTATTTGCAATTTCTTCTATGGAGCTAATCACTCGGCCATCTTTTTCCAGAAAGGAAAGTGAGTGGTCTTTATACATTCCGCATGCTTTTCGAACTCTTTCCCAAACCCGCTTACTAGGCGTAGAGGATGTTATTGAGGACACATATGAAATCCAGGAATCCCTCTGGCTCTGCCTTCTTACTTTCCGTGCATTTGCTTTGGCTCTTTTAAAAGCTATGAGGTTTCGCAGAGTAGGATATCTACGAAAAATACCCCATGCTTTTTTCTGTTTTTTTCAGTGCTTCATGACAGTCGCGAGTCCACCACGGTTTCGAATATTTTAGTGTTTTTCCTGATGTTCTAGGAATCGAAAGCATAGCTGCCTGAATAATAGTATTAGTAACAGCTTCAACAGCGTCATCGATATGCACACCTTCTACCATTTCCTCCGTCAGCTCTGCAACGGAAGAGAAGAGTTCCCAGTCTGTCCTGTCCAGGATAAAACGAGGGACTCTCGACACGGGGTTTGCTCCTCTTCGTGCAAGAGACACAAAAATAGGATAATGATCGCTGTTGTACAGGTCATTTCCGACACTAAAAGTGCAAAATGGCAACAGAGATGGTGAACAGATGGCAAGATCGAGAGCGTGGAATGTCCTTGAAGGCTCATGGAAGTACGTATCTTGCGCATTATTTAGGAGACAAAGGCTATGATCTTCGATCATCTGCTCAATTTGTCTTCCTCGGCAATTTGTATCTTTACTTCCCCAGAGTGGACTATGGCCGTTAAAATCTCCTATTATGATAAAAGGTTCAGGCAGCTGCTCTATTAGATTATTTAAATCTTGCTGATAAATGTGCTCATTTGGAGGCAAATACAAAGAAACAAATGAAACAACAATATCAAAATTTACTTGAGTAGCGACAACTTGGAGGGATGTCGTCAAAGGAAGTACATTTGAGGGATAATCCAGTGAGGAGAGGAGACCTACTCCTCCACTGGCACGCTCACCTGCAAGGTTATCCTTCCTGACGAAAGAAAACCTCCGAAGTTTTGCATGGTGTTCTGGTTTCAGATTTGTTTCCTGTATTGCGAAGCACACAGGATGGTACACATTTATTATAGATTTGATGTCAAGCAAATTTCGGTGGAAACCGCGACAGTTCCATGACACGAGGGTGGCCATTATGAATGGTTTTTGTTTTTCCTGTGCTGTTCTTTTGTTTTTCGTGGAAGTAGATGCCTGGGAAATTCCAGACCCTCTTCCACTTCCATAAAGTCTGAATCCGCAGATTCAGAAATCATGTCATCAAGAGAGCTATTGCTGCGACTTCTATTTTTATTTGATATTTTTTGTGTGGCAGTTTTCGGCTTACTTTGAATAACTGTTTCTTTCTTTTGTACTATATGGGTTGCATTTTCTTTTTTCTTGTTGGATGTAGACGGTTGGGTTTTATTTGGTAGGGTCTCTGTGCCTATTGATGTTTGGGTGGCAACTGTACGATATGATTTAACAGCACTGGCGTATGATGAATTTGGTCGAAGCTGTGTGCTCTGGACTAGTCTTCTGGCTTCGGCGTAAGAGATGTTCCTAGTAACTTTTGTAGTCTGGATTTCTTTTTCCGATTTCCATTTTGGGCACAAGCGAGAAAATGCTGGGTGGTCACCCTTGCAATTTATACACAAAGGCGCAGCGGTAGAATTATCAGAATCGTGGCCAATCTGTGAGCATCGGGCGCATGTGAGGCTGCCACGACAAGACGTCTTAGAATGGCCGAAACGCTGGCATTGGAAACATCGCATAGGGTTTGGAATATAAGGTCTTACAGGAATATTTAGATATCCGGCCTTAATATTCTTAGGCAGATCAGGTGTGTTGAAGGAAGGCACTCTAGGAAAGCGGGAGAAATACCTTATAAGGAGAAAAAATTTTCCCCTAAGTACAGGACTGAAAATGTTTTTCAATCGCGCGATCTGTTATTGATATTGAATTACAGTCGTGCGATAATTTCGCAGTAAAGATACCTCTCCGATGACTATCCAAGATTCTAGAAACTTTGGTCTTATATAGAGATATATAATAGAAATAGTCTTATAGAAAGGTCTTATAGAAATAATGCTTAATATCAATATTTATTTATAATCTCAGAACTATTGGTCACTTCCAGAAGTGGTCGTTTGAGAGGCGATATTCTATATATTTATTTACTGATACTGTCAGATTCCAAAATTTGTTTATATTCTCAGAAATATTGGACGGAAGGTGGTCGTCCCATACATGCAAAATTTTACATTTCATTAAAAGTGAATTCGGCATTATTTAACTATTTCCCTATTAATTAATTAAATAGATAAAGAAAAAAATTAGGAAATAGTACTGTTTATTACGGAATAATGTAGGAAGTTCTACAGAACTATATTCTTTCGCGTCATTGCACATTGTATCCGGCAAACTACTAGTTCCTCGTATTCTTCCGCAAATCCGTAAACATTTGTCTGATTTGAAACGAAATCCAAAATGGCTGCGCCATGAGGTTAACTTGTATGGATAATTTTTGTTGCATGAAAGGTAAGTTCAGTTGCAATACTTGTATGTTTACTTTTTTTGCTTTTCGAATTTATGTTATTTATGTCATTTTGACAATGTTTCACAGCTTTATGAATTGTTTCCATTCTGTCGTGAATTACGTATATCTCAATGGCTGGCTGTCTTTTCAAATATCTAATTTGCCCTGCTATCCAAATGTTTATGACTGAATTTTTTTTAGTCTAGTTTATGCATTCTATTTCAAAATAATATGTGTGATCAGATTGCTTATTATTTTATTGCAGCAATAAATTTATGTTAAATAGTTTGAACAATTGTATAAAAATAAGAGTTTGCATTGTTTTGTCCAAAATATGTATGGTTGAAACATTATCTTAATCTAGTTTGTAATTCAATTTTAAAGCATGGAGAATTAGAAGTTTTTTGGGGGGTACTGTTCTGTTATCGGGACTAGAATCGGAAATGTATGAACCTGTGTTTGTAATGTGCATAGATGTGTATATGTAGACACACACACATACAAATATACAAGCATACATAAATACATTTCTGAACCCGGTCCTGATAACAGAACAGTACCTTTTTTTAATCTTTTTTGAATATTTTATAAAAAGGTTAAGCATTTTTCAAACTGCATATCATTTTAAGATTCTAGAAAGGACTTTATGCGGACCTGTATATGGTTGGCACAGAGGTGGCTTTACTCGATCGACACGTAAGTATACATGCGTACACGACTTTAAGGTAGCACTTACGTAACACTTTTCTTGGCAATGTGCAGATGTTGCTATTGGATTTGACTGTTGCATTCTCTGCCGAAGATTCGTGATAAATTGAGTATCATACGGAGATATCTTAGATGACGTTATCATATCACTAGGCAACTTGAGAGTTGTGCCGTACACCAGTTCAACACAAGATGACTGTAGATCCTCCTTTACGGCTGTCTGAATACCAAGCATAACAACTGGTAGTGTTTCAGTCAGTGGCGGCTAGTGGCTAAAATTAATGAGGGTGCTGTTCCAAAAAAATGTAACCTTTTTTAAAATTGTGTAAAAGGAAACAAATATGTATAAAAATAAAATTTATTTTTAAACTTCATGAAAATTAATTTAATTTAATAAATTAATGATTTCATTAAACTTCATGAAATCTTACAAGAAAAAAACTAAACATTTCTTAATTACTTTAACCAAAATTGTTACAATTCAATCTTTTTCTATTCATTTAAAAATAAAATCCATTCTACTTGTTTTAATTTGCGCAAAAAGATCAATACTTTTCTCCTTGATCTCTGGATGACAACTGAGGAAATTTTTCGTTATTGAAAGCAATGCAAGCGCATTTAGTCTCTCCGAATTGCTAGTGCTTCTTATAAAAGTTTTCATTCTTTTCAATGTTGTAAAAGCAGCGTTCTGCCTCTGATGTAGTCATGGGAACTCTCAAGAGAATTTTTATCAGTTTCGCAATTTCATCTAGATTATTTTCGAAGATAAATTTCAGTAGCTCAATTAATTTGCAGTATTTATGGATACCAGACCTACAGTAGAATACTTTTAGTTCAGTTCCAAGCTTTTCTTTGTCAGTCATTGGATATGCTTCAGTAGTCAATACTATTTCTTCTGTGGAAGGTTCATTCCTAAAACTAAGCATTTTTTGTTAAAACAGTTTACAGCTGCTAAGTGTTTAGTGGAAGAATATCTGTGCATTATATCAATACATAGTATAAAGTCACATATTTCCTTAGATTCTGCCATCAGTGTCTTTAAAAAATTCTCACAGAACTTTGAGTTTCTTAATTCTAAAATAGCAGTTTGAAATTTGTTATATATTCATTAACTTTAAACACACTAATTTCTCTGGATGGCATTTAGTTGTATATTATTTCAACATGAGGCATCTGATAAAAAAAGCTGTAACCAAAACTTGAAGTTATCATCATTTAGATATTTTAAAATTCCTGTTGCTTTTGCAATAGTTTGATTTGCATTTGATGTTGATTGAATTTCAGTAAGGCAATCTTTTAAAAGTTGCAAATTTTCATGAACTCTGTTTATGATCCGCATGATGAAGTTCCACCTTGTGGAGGAATACTACACGCGCGGAGTAAAAACAAATCACGTTTTCAATAACATGCCACAATTTTGGCACTGCAAGAGCGACAGTGCTCCTCTCTCTACCCGGCTCGTGTGCTGCTTTCTGTGAGCGCACGCGCAAAACAGAAACACACCACGTCGCTGGAACTGTGAAGCGCGCAGTTCCAAACGAAAACTTTCGTACCTTTTTCACAGAGTGGGCGATGGCTACTGACATTAAGCTTAAGGGGTGAGTGAGTGAGAGATTATGGCGCAAAACCAAAGATGATTATAGTGCGCCAAACACGTGATGGGGTGAGTACAATTGATGAAATTAAAATACAATAAATAAAAACAAGTAGACAAATGTATCAAATCCAGAGGATGAAGTCATATAAGAACAAGTTAAAACCACACATTTAAAATTCAAGATACAATCTTTAAAACAAATTACATTAGGTGATAAAAGCCAGTTTCTTTCAAATAATAAAATAAATTACAATTGACCTCTTTTCCGATTAAACGGTCGAGAGGTAAGTCACAGCTATTAAAATATTTCTGGCGAAGACTATTAAAACATGGACACTCAATTAAAATATGACGAACAGATAAACAAACATTACAATTAAAACACACAGGCTCATTTTCAGCTTTGAGAAGATAGTTATGTGTCACTCTAGTGTGACCAATTCTGAGGCGAGTCAAAAGAGCTTCCTCCTTACGAGTTTTGGTTGATTCCCAATGCTCAATTCTAGGTTTTACATGTCTTAACTTGTTTTGAAGCTGAACATCCCACATCTGCTGCCATCTTTTCCGGACTTTTCCCTTGATGACACAGCAGATATCTCTAAAAGGGATAAGGCGACTAGTCAGTTCATCAGCAGATTTGGCTGCAATATCTGCAAGCTCATTTCCCTTTATTCCAGCATGTCCAGGAACCCAGCAGTACAGGACTTCATATCCGCGAATCGTTAAATTTATATGAATTTTCAGGACATCCACTACCACAGGATTCTCAGTGTTGGGAAAAGCTTCCAAAGATTTAAGAGCACTATACGAGTCTGTATAAACTATGAACTTCTTGTGGCAGAGCTTCGAGATGTACAAAAGAGCATAATATATTGCAGTTAGTTCAGATGTTAGGACTGAGCAAGCATGGTGTAGGCATCTGCCCTCAATGTAATCTTCAAATACAAAAGCCATCCCGACATGATCATTTGACTTTGATCCATCTGTGCATATCGGATAATAACTGCTATATTTGTGCCTTTGCTCAGCAAAGAGTTGTCTATAAACGATCTCGTTAGTGCTCGCCTTCACGTTATGTTTGAAAACATCAAGGAGCTGAATCCGTGAAGTTTCCCAAGGTGGAATTTCAAAATCCTGTACTGCTTGGGGGTGCATATCAGAGAGGGAAAGTTTCTCAATGACAGGGCGAACTCTTAAAGGAAAAGTAGGAACAGAGGATGGACGTGTTTCAAATAGTGAGTTACACTCATTATCAAGTAAGCACAGCTTATTGGGATGTTCAGGTTGGGATAAAATATTAAAATATTGTAAAAGGGACAATTGCTCACGCCTCAGATAAAGTGATGGTTCTTTAGAGTCAACTTATAGGCTCTCTACAGGAGAAGTCCTGAAAGCTCCTGAACAAATCCGCAAACCTTGATGGTGAACAGGATCCAGTTTTAACAAAACAGATGAGCGAGCGGATCCATAAACAACTGAGCCATAGTCCAGTCTAGAGCGAAAAAGCGCTCTGTAAATGCGAAGCATGGAGCAACGCTCTGCACCCCAGGAAGTGTTCGCCAACACTTTTAAAATATTTAGTGTTTTTAGACACTTCTTTCTCAGGTTTAAAACATGAGAAAGGAAAGTCAATTTCTGGTCGAACGTCACTCCTAAAAATTTTACTTCGGGCGCAACTGGAATAATTGTATCATTTAGATGTAACTCAGGTTCAGGATGGAGACCTCGCTTCCTACAAAAGTGCACGCACACAGTTTTCTGTTTCGAAAAAGTAAATCCCTGTTTGTTTGACCATTCTTGGATCTTATTCAGAGCCATCTGCAATTGCCTCTCTATGTATCTCATGTCTGCTCCTCGACAGCTAATCTGTAAATCATCTACATATAGTGATCCCAAGATGGTAGGAGGAAGTTCTTTTAATACAGAATTTATTTTCAAATTGAACAGCGTTACACTAAGCACACAGCCTTGGGGTACACCCTCTTCCTGTTGAAAAACATCCGAAAAAACAGAGCCAATCCTTTCTTGAAAAGTTCTACTCTTCAAGAAATTCTGAATGAAAATTGGTAGGTTGCCGCGCAAGCCACTCTCGTGAAGATCCCGAAGTATACCGTATCTCCATGCCTTATCATAAGCTTTCTCAATGTCGAAGAATACCGAGACAAGGTGGCTTCTTCTTACAAATGCTTTCCGAATGGAAGTCTCTAGGAGGAGCCTGTTATCCACGGTTGTTCTCCCCTTTCGAAAACCACTTTGATAAGGCGATATAATATTATTCTTTTCCAAGAAGTAGACTAGGCGGCTGTTTACCATCTTTTCAAACAGTTTGCAAACACAGCTGGTAAGGGCAATTGGCCGATAGTTCGAGGGATTCCTCGGGTCTTTCCCTGGCTTCGCAATAGGAATGACAACAGCTCTCCTCCATGCACTGGGAAATGTACGCTCCTTCCACACTCTATTGTAAAGTGTGAGAAGGGCACTCAGTGACTTACAGGACAGATGCTTTAGCATTTCATAATACACGCCATCCAGACCCGGACAAGACCTATGTGTCTGCAACCAAGCTCTCTTTAATTCAACCATAGTAAAGCCTCTATTGTACGGCTCAAAGTTGGAAGAGTTGAAAGCGATGGGATTTTTCTCAGAGTGTTGCTTGATAGAAAGAAATGCAGGTGAGTAATTTCGGCTGGAAGAAACGGCAGCAAATGTCTCACCAATTGTATTTGCAATTTCTTCTATGGAGCTAATCACTCGGCCATCTTTTTCCAGAAAGGAAAGTGAGTGGTCTTTATACATTCCGCATGCTTTTCGAACTCTTTCCCAAACCCGCTTACTAGGCGTAGAGGATGTTATTGAGGACACATATGAAATCCAGGAATCCCTCTGGCTCTGCCTTCTTACTTTCCGTGCATTTGCTTTGGCTCTTTTAAAAGCTATGAGGTTTCGCAGAGTAGGATATCTACGAAAAATACCCCATGCTTTTTTCTGTTTTTTCAGTGCTTCATGACAATCGCGAGTCCACCACGGTTTCGAATATTTTAGTGTTTTTCCTGATGTTCTAGGAATCGAAAGCATAGCTGCCTGAATAATAGTATTAGTAACAGCTTCAACAGCGTCATCGATATGCACACCTTCTACCATTTCCTCCGTCAGCTCTGCAACGGAAGAGAAGAGTTCCCAGTCTGTCCTGTCCAGGATAAAACGAGGGACTCTCGACACGGGGTTTGCTCCTCTTCGTGCAAGAGACACAAAAATAGGATAATGATCGCTGTTGTACAGGTCATTTCCGACACTAAAAGTGCAAAATGGCAACAGAGATGGTGAACAGATGGCAAGATCGAGAGCGTGGAATGTCCTTGAAGGCTCATGGAAGTACGTATCTTGCGCATTATTTAGGAGACAAAGGCTATGATCTTCGATCATCTGCTCAATTTGTCTTCCTCGGCAATTTGTATCTTTACTTCCCCAGAGTGGACTATGGCCGTTAAAATCTCCTATTATGATAAAAGGTTCAGGCAGCTGCTCTATTAGATTATTTAAATCTTGCTGATAAATGTGCTCATTTGGAGGCAAATACAAAGAAACAAATGAAACAACAATATCAAAATTTACTTGAGTAGCGACAACTTGGAGGGATGTCGTCAAAGGAAGTACATTTGAGGGATAATCCAGTGAGGAGAGGAGACCTACTCCTCCACTGGCACGCTCACCTGCAAGGTTATCCTTCCTGACGAAAGAAAACCTCCGAAGTTTTGCATGGTGTTCTGGTTTCAGATTTGTTTCCTGTATTGCGAAGCACACAGGATGGTACACATTTATTATAGATTTGATGTCAAGCAAATTTCGGTGGAAACCGCGACAGTTCCATGACACGAGGGTGGCCATTATGAATGGTTTTTGTTTTTCCTGTGCTGTTCTTTTGTTTTTCGTGGAAGTAGATGCCTGGGAAATTCCAGACCCTCTTCCACTTCCATAAAGTCTGAATCCGCAGATTCAGAAATCATGTCATCAAGAGAGCTATTGCTGCGACTTCTATTTTTATTTGATATTTTTTGTGTGGCAGTTTTCGGCTTACTTTGAATAACTGTTTCTTTCTTTTGTACTATATGGGTTGCATTTTCTTTTTTCTTGTTGGATGTAGACGGTTGGGTTTTATTTGGTAGGGTCTCTGTGCCTATTGATGTTTGGGTGGCAACTGTACGATATGATTTAACAGCACTGGCGTATGATGAATTTGGTCGAAGCTGTGTGCTCTGGACTAGTCTTCTGGCTTCGGCGTAAGAGATGTTCCTAGTAACTTTTGTAGTCTGGATTTCTTTTTCCGATTTCCATTTTGGGCACAAGCGAGAAAATGCTGGGTGGTCACCCTTGCAATTTATACACAAAGGCGCAGCGGTACAATTATCAGAATCGTGGCCAATCTGTGAGCATCGGGCGCATGTGAGGCTGCCACGACAAGACGTCTTAGAATGGCCGAAACGCTGGCATTGGAAACATCGCATAGGGTTTGGAATATAAGGTCTTACAGGAATATTTAGATATCCGGCCTTAATATTCTTAGGCAGATCAGGTGTGTTGAAGGAAGGCACTCTAGGAAAGCGGGAGAAATACCTTATAAGGAGAAAAAATTTTCCCCTAAGTACAGGACTGAAAATGTTTTTCAATCGCGCGATCTGTTATTGATATTGAATTACAGTCGTGCGATAATTTCGCAGTAAAGATACCTCTCCGATGACTATCCAAGATTCTAGAAACTTTGGTCTTATATAGAGATATATAATAGAAATAGTCTTATAGAAAGGTCTTATAGAAATAATGCTTAATATCAATATTTATTTATAATCTCAGAACTATTGGTCACTTCCAGAAGTGGTCGTTTGAGAGGCGATATTCTATATATTTATTTACTGATACTGTCAGATTCCAAAATTTGTTTATATTCTCAGAAATATTGGACGGAAGGTGGTCGTCCCATACATGCAAAATTTTACATTTCATTAAAAGTGAATTCGGCATTATTTAACTATTTCCCTATTAATTAATTAAATAGATAAAGAAAAAAATTAGGAAATAGTACTGTTTATTACGGAATAATGTAGGAAGTTCTACAGAACTATATTCTTTCGCGTCATTGCACATTGTATCCGGCAAACTACTAGTTCCTCGTATTCTTCCGCAAATCCGTAAACATTTGTCTGATTTGAAACGAAATCCAAAATGGCTGCGCCATGAGGTTAACTTGTATGGATAATTTTTGTTGCATGAAAGGTAAGTTCAGTTGCAATACTTGTATGTTTACTTTTTTTGCTTTTCGAATTTATGTTATTTATGTCATTTTGACAATGTTTCACAGCTTTATGAATTGTTTCCATTCTGTCGTGAATTACGTATATCTCAATGGCTGGCTGTCTTTTCAAATATCTAATTTGCCCTGCTATCCAAATGTTTATGACTGAATTTTTTTTAGTCTAGTTTATGCATTCTATTTCAAAATAATATGTGTGATCAGATTGCTTATTATTTTATTGCAGCAATAAATTTATGTTAAATAGTTTGAACAATTGTATAAAAATAAGAGTTTGCATTGTTTTGTCCAAAATATGTATGGTTGAAACATTATCTTAATCTAGTTTGTAATTCAATTTTAAAGCATGGAGAATTAGAAGTTTTTTGGGGGGTACTGTTCTGTTATCGGGACTAGAATCGGAAATGTATGAACCTGTGTTTGTAATGTGCATAGATGTGTATATGTAGACACACACACATACAAATATACAAGCATACATAAATACATTTCTGAACCCGGTCCTGATAACAGAACAGTACCTTTTTTTAATCTTTTTTGAATATTTTATAAAAAGGTTAAGCATTTTTCAAACTGCATATCATTTTAAGATTCTAGAAAGGACTTTATGCGGACCTGTATATGGTTGGCACAGAGGTGGCTTTACTCGATCGACACGTAAGTATACATGCGTACACGACTTTAAGGTAGCACTTACGTAACACTTTTCTTGGCAATGTGCAGATGTTGCTATTGGATTTGACTGTTGCATTCTCTGCCGAAGATTCGTGATAAATTGAGTATCATACGGAGATATCTTAGATGACGTTATCATATCACTAGGCAACTTGAGAGTTGTGCCGTACACCAGTTCAACACAAGATGACTGTAGATCCTCCTTTACGGCTGTCTGAATACCAAGCATAACAACTGGTAGTGTTTCAGTCAGTGGCGGCTAGTGGCTAAAATTAATGAGGGTGCTGTTCCAAAAAAATGTAACCTTTTTTAAAATTGTGTAAAAGGAAACAAATATGTATAAAAATAAAATTTATTTTTAAACTTCATGAAAATTAATTTAATTTAATAAATTAATGATTTCATTAAACTTCATGAAATCTTACAAGAAAAAAACTAAACATTTCTTAATTACTTTAACCAAAATTGTTACAATTCAATCTTTTTCTATTCATTTAAAAATAAAATCCATTCTACTTGTTTTAATTTGCGCAAAAAGATCAATACTTTTCTCCTTGATCTCTGGATGACAACTGAGGAAATTTTTCGTTATTGAAAGCAATGCAAGCGCATTTAGTCTCTCCGAATTGCTAGTGCTTCTTATAAAAGTTTTCATTCTTTTCAATGTTGTAAAAGCAGCGTTCTGCCTCTGATGTAGTCATGGGAACTCTCAAGAGAATTTTTATCAGTTTCGCAATTTCATCTAGATTATTTTCGAAGATAAATTTCAGTAGCTCAATTAATTTGCAGTATTTATGGATACCAGACCTACAGTAGAATACTTTTAGTTCAGTTCCAAGCTTTTCTTTGTCAGTCATTGGATATGCTTCAGTAGTCAATACTATTTCTTCTGTGGAAGGTTCATTCCTAAAACTAAGCATTTTTTGTTAAAACAGTTTACAGCTGCTAAGTGTTTAGTGGAAGAATATCTGTGCATTATATCAATACATAGTATAAAGTCACATATTTCCTTAGATTCTGCCATCAGTGTCTTTAAAAAATTCTCACAGAACTTTGAGTTTCTTAATTCTAAAATAGCAGTTTGAAATTTGTTATATATTCATTAACTTTAAACACACTAATTTCTCTGGATGGCATTTAGTTGTATATTATTTCAACATGAGGCATCTGATAAAAAAAGCTGTAACCAAAACTTGAAGTTATCATCATTTAGATATTTTAAAATTCCTGTTGCTTTTGCAATAGTTTGATTTGCATTTGATGTTGATTGAATTTCAGTAAGGCAATCTTTTAAAAGTTGCAAATTTTCATGAACTCTGTTTATGATCCGCATGATGAAGTTCCACCTTGTGGAGGAATACTACACGCGCGGAGTAAAAACAAATCACGTTTTCAATAACATGCCACAATTTTGGCACTGCAAGAGCGACAGTGCTCCTCTCTCTACCCGGCTCGTGTGCTGCTTTCTGTGAGCGCACGCGCAAAACAGAAACACACCACGTCGCTGGAACTGTGAAGCGCGCAGTTCCAAACGAAAACTTTCGTACCTTTTTCACAAAGTGGGCGATGGCTACTGACATTAAGCTTAAGGGGTGAGTGAGTGAGAGATTATGGCGCAAAACCAAAGATGATTATAGTGCGCCAAACACGTGATGGGGTGAGTACAATTGATGAAATTAAAATACAATAAATAAAAACAAGTAGACAAATGTATCAAATCCAGAGGATGAAGTCATATAAGAACAAGTTAAAACCACACATTTAAAATTCAAGATACAATCTTTAAAACAAATTACATTAGGTGATAAAAGCCAGTTTCTTTCAAATAATAAAATAAATTACAATTGACCTCTTTTCCGATTAAACGGTCGAGAGGTAAGTCACAGCTATTAAAATATTTCTGGCGAAGACTATTAAAACATGGACACTCAATTAAAATATGACGAACAGATAAACAAACATTACAATTAAAACACACAGGCTCATTTTCAGCTTTGAGAAGATAGTTATGTGTCACTCTAGTGTGACCAATTCTGAGGCGAGTCAAAAGAGCTTCCTCCTTACGAGTTTTGGTTGATTCCCAATGCTCAATTCTAGGTTTTACATGTCTTAACTTGTTTTGAAGCTGAACATCCCACATTTGCTGCCATCTTTTCCGGACTTTTCCCTTGATGACACAGCAGATATCTCTAAAAGGGATAAGGCGACTAGTCAGTTCATCAGCAGATTTGGCTGCAATATCTGCAAGCTCATTTCCCTTTATTCCAGCATGTCCAGGAACCCAGCAGTACAGGACTTCATATCCGCGAATCGTTAAATTTATATGAATTTTCAGGACATCCACTACCACAGGATTCTCAGTGTTGGGAAAAGCATCCAAAGATTTAAGAGCACTATACGAGTCTGTATAAACTATGAACTTCTTGTGGCAGAGCTTCGAGATGTACAAAAGAGCATAATATATTGCAGTTAGTTCAGATGTTAGGACTGAGCAAGCATGGTGTAGGCATCTGCCCTCAATGTAATCTTCAAATACAAAAGCCATCCCGACATGATCATTTGACTTTGATCCATCTGTGCATATCGGATAATAACTGCTATATTTGTGCCTTTGCTCAGCAAAGAGTTGTCTATAAACGATCTCGTTAGTGCTCGCCTTCACGTTATGTTTGAAAACATCAAGGAGCTGAATTCGTGAAGTTTCCCAAGGTGGAATTTCAAAATCCTGTACTGCTTGGGGGTGCATATCAGAGAGGGAAAGTTTCTCAATGACAGGGCGAACTCTTAAAGGAAAAGTAGGAACAGAGGATGGACGTGTTTCAAATAGTGAGTTACACTCATTATCAAGTAAGCACAGCTTATTGGGATGTTCAGGTTGGGATAAAATATTAAAATATTGTAAAAGGGACAATTGCTCACGCCTCAGATAAAGTGATGGTTCGTTAGAGTCAACTTATAGGCTCTCTACAGGAGAAGTCCTGAAAGCTCCTGAACAAATCCGCAAACCTTGATGGTGAACAGGATCCAGTTTTAACAAAACAGATGAGCGAGCGGATCCATAAACAACTGAGCCATAGTCCAGTCTAGAGCGAAAAAGCGCTCTGTAAATGCGAAGCATGGAGCAACGCTCTGCACCCCAGGAGGTGTTCGCCAACACTTTTAAAATATTTAGTGTTTTTAGACACTTCTTTCTCAGGTTTAAAACATGAGAAAGGAAAGTCAATTTCTGGTCGAACGTCACTCCTAAAAATTTTACTTCGGGCGCAACTGGAATAATTGTATCATTTAGATATAACTCAGGTTCAGGATGGAGACCTCGCTTCCTACAAAAGTGCACGCACACAGTTTTCTGTTTCGAAAAAGTAAATCCCTGTTTGTTTGACCATTCTTGGATCTTATTCAGAGCCATCTGCAATTGCCTCTCTATGTATCTCATGTCTGCTCCTCGACAGCTAATCTGTAAATCATCTACATATAGTGATCCCAAGATGGTAGGAGGAAGTTCTTTTAATACAGAATTTATTTTCAAATTGAACAGCGTTACACTAAGCACACAGCCTTGGGGTACACCCTCTTCCTGTTGAAAAACATCCGAAAAAACAGAGCCAATCCTTTCTTGAAAAGTTCTACTCTTCAAGAAATTCTGAATGAAAATTGGTAGGTTGCCGCGCAAGCCACTCTCGTGAAGATCCCGAAGTATACCGTATCTCCATGCCTTATCATAAGCTTTCTCAATGTCGAAGAATACCGAGACAAGGTGGCTTCTTCTTACAAATGCTTTCCGAATGGAAGTCTCTAGGAGGAGCCTGTTATCCACGGTTGTTCTCCCCTTTCGAAAACCACTTTGATAAGGCGATATAATATTATTCTTTTCCAAGAAGTAGACTAGGCGGCTGTTTACCATCTTTTCAAACAGTTTGCAAACACAGCTGGTAAGGGCAATTGGCCGATAGTTCGAGGGATTCCTCGGGTCTTTCCCTGGCTTCGCAATAGGAATGACAACAGCTCTCCTCCATGCACTGGGAAATGTACGCTCCTTCCACACTCTATTGTAAAGTGTGAGAAGGGCACTCAGTGACTTACAGGACAGATGCTTTAGCATTTCATAATACACGCCATCCAGACCCGGACAAGACCTATGTGTCTGCAACAAAGCTCTCTTTAATTCAAACATAGTAAAGCCTCTATTGTACGGCTCAAAGTTGGAAGAGTTGAAAGCGATGGGATTTTTCTCAGAGTGTTGCTTGATAGAAAGAAATGCAGGTGAGTAATTTCGGCTGGAAGAAACGGCAGCAAATGTCTCACCAATTGTATTTGCAATTTCTTCTATGGAGCTAATCACTCGGCCATCTTTTTCCAGAAAGGAAAGTGAGTGGTCTTTATAGATTCCGCATGCTTTTCGAACTCTTTCCCAAACCCGCTTACTAGGCGTAGAGGATGTTATTGAGGACACATATGAAATCCAGGAATCCCTCTGGCTCTGCCTTCTTACTTTCCGTGCATTTGCTTTGGCTCTTTTAAAAGCTATGAGGTTTCGCAGAGTAGGATATCTACGAAAAATACCCCATGCTTTTTTCTGTTTTTTCAGTGCTTCATGACAGTCGCGAGTCCACCACGGTTTCGAATATTTTAGTGTTTTTCCTGATGTTCTAGGAATCGAAAGCATAGCTGCCTGAATAATAGTATTAGTAACAGCTTCAACAGCGTCATCGATATGCACACCTTCTACCATTTCCTCCGTCAGCTCTGCAACGGAAGAGAAGAGTTCCCAGTCTGTCCTGTCCAGGATAAAACGAGGGACTCTCGACACGGGGTTTGCTCCTCTTCGTGCAAGAGACACAAAAATAGGATAATGATCGCTGTTGTACAGGTCATTTCCGACACTAAAAGTGCAAAATGGCAACAGAGATGGTGAACACATGGCAAGATCGAGAGCGTGGAATGTCCTTGAAGGCTCATGGAAGTACGTATCTTGCGCATTATTTAGGAGACAAAGGCTATGATCTTCGATCATCTGCTCAATTTGTCTTCCTCGGCAATTTGTATCTTTACTTCCCCAGAGTGGACTATGGCCGTTAAAATCTCCTATTATGATAAAAGGTTCAGGCAGCTGCTCTATTAGATTATTTAAATCTTGCTGATAAATGTGCTCATTTGGAGGCAAATACAAAGAAACAAATGAAACAACAATATCAAAATTTACTTGAGTAGCGACAACTTGGAGGGATGTCGTCAAAGGAAGTACATTTGAGGGATAATCCAGTGAGGAGAGGAGACCTACTCCTCCACTGGCACGCTCACCTGCAAGGTTATCCTTCCTGACGAAAGAAAACCTCCGAAGTTTTGCATGGTGTTCTGGTTTCAGATTTGTTTCCTGTATTGCGAAGCACACAGGATGGTACACATTTATTATAGATTTGATGTCAAGCAAATTTCGGTGGAAACCGCGACAGTTCCATGACACGAGGGTGGCCATTATGAATGGTTTTTGTTTTTCCTGTGCTGTTCTTTTGTTTTTCGTGGAAGTAGATGCCTGGGAAATTCCAGACCCTCTTCCACTTCCATAAAGTCTGAATCCGCAGATTCAGAAATCATGTCATCAAGAGAGCTATTGCTGCGACTTCTATTTTTATTTGATATTTTTTGTGTGGCAGTTTTCGGCTTACTTTGAATAACTGTTTCTTTCTTTTGTACTATATGGGTTGCATTTTCTTTTTTCTTGTTGGATGTAGACGGTTGGGTTTTATTTGGTAGGGTCTCTGTGCCTATTGATGTTTGGGTGGCAACTGTACGATATGATTTAACAGCACTGGCGTATGATGAATTTGGTCGAAGCTGTGTGCTCTGGACTAGTCTTCTGGCTTCGGCGTAAGAGATGTTCCTAGTAACTTTTGTAGTCTGGATTTCTTTTTCCGATTTCCATTTTGGGCACAAGCGAGAAAATGCTGGGTGGTCACCCTTGCAATTTATACACAAAGGCGCAGCGGTACAATTATCAGAATCGTGGCCAATCTGTGAGCATCGGGCGCATGTGAGGCTGCCACGACAAGACGTCTTAGAATGGCCGAAACGCTGGCATTGGAAACATCGCATAGGGTTTGGAATATAAGGTCTTACAGGAATATTTAGATATCCGGCCTTAATATTCTTAGGCAGATCAGGTGTGTTGAAGGAAGGCACTCTAGGAAAGCGGGAGAAATACCTTATAAGGAGAAAAAATTTTCCCCTAAGTACAGGACTGAAAATGTTTTTCAATCGCGCGATCTGTTATTGATATTGAATTACAGTCGTGCGATAATTTCGCAGTAAAGATACATCTCCGATGACTATCCAAGATTCTAGAAACTTTGGTCTTATATAGAGATATATAATAGAAATAGTCTTATAGAAAGGTCTTATAGAAATAATGCTTAATATCAATATTTATTTATAATCTCAGAACTATTGGTCACTTCCAGAAGTGGTCGTTTGAGAGGCGATATTCTATATATTTATTTACTGATACTGTCAGATTCCAAAATTTGTTTATATTCTCAGAAATATTGGACGGAAGGTGGTCGTCCCATACATGCAAAATTTTACATTTCATTAAAAGTGAATTCGGCATTATTTAACTATTTCCCTATTAATTAATTAAATAGATAAAGAAAAAAATTAGGAAATAGTACTGTTTATTACGGAATAATGTAGGAAGTTCTACAGAACTATATTCTTTCGCGTCATTGCACATTGTATCCGGCAAACTACTAGTTCCTCGTATTCTTCCGCAAATCCGTAAACATTTGTCTGATTTGAAACGAAATCCAAAATGGCTGCGCCATGAGGTTAACTTGTATGGATAATTTTTGTTGCATGAAAGGTAAGTTCAGTTGCAATACTTGTATGTTTACTTTTTTTGCTTTTCGAATTTATGTTATTTATGTCATTTTGACAATGTTTCACAGCTTTATGAATTGTTTCCATTCTGTCGTGAATTACGTATATCTCAATGGCTGGCTGTCTTTTCAAATATCTAATTTGCCCTGCTATCCAAATGTTTATGACTGAATTTTTTTTAGTCTAGTTTAAATTTTTTAGTCTGTTTCAAAATAATATGTGTGATCAGATTGCTTATTATTTTATTGCAGCAATAAATTTATGTTAAATAGTTTGAACAATTGTATAAAAATAAGAGTTTGCATTGTTTTGTCCAAAATATGTATGGTTGAAACATTATCTTAATCTAGTTTGTAATTCAATTTTAAAGCATGGAGAATTAGAAGTTTTTTTGGGGGTACTGTTCTGTTATCGGGACTAGAATCGGAAATGTATGAACCTGTGTTTGTAATGTGCATAGATGTGTATATGTAGACACACACACATACAAATATACAAGCATACATAAATACATTTCTGAACCCGGTCCTGATAACAGAACAGTACCTTTTTTTAATCTTTTTTGAATATTTTATAAAAAGGTTAAGCATTTTTCAAACTGCATATCATTTTAAGATTCTAGAAAGGACTTTATGCGGACCTGTATATGGTTGGCACAGAGGTGGCTTTACTCGATCGACACGTAAGTATACATGCGTACACGACTTTAAGGTAGCACTTACGTAACACTTTTCTTGGCAATGTGCAGATGTTGCTATTGGATTTGACTGTTGCATTCTCTGCCGAAGATTCGTGATAAATTGAGTATCATACGGAGATATCTTAGATGACGTTATCATATCACTAGGCAACTTGAGAGTTGTGCCGTACACCAGTTCAACACAAGATGACTGTAGATCCTCCTTTACGGCTGTCTGAATACCAAGCATAACAACTGGTAGTGTTTCAGTCAGTGGCGGCTAGTGGCTAAAATTAATGAGGGTGCTGTTCCAAAAAAATGTAACCTTTTTTAAAATTGTGTAAAAGGAAACAAATATGTATAAAAATAAAATTTATTTTTAAACTTCATGAAAATTAATTTAATTTAATAAATTAATGATTTCATTAAACTTCATGAAATCTTACAAGAAAAAAACTAAACATTTCTTAATTACTTTAACCAAAATTGTTACAATTCAATCTTTTTCTATTCATTTAAAAATAAAATCCATTCTACTTGTTTTAATTTGCGCAAAAAGATCAATACTTTTCTCCTTGATCTCTGGATGACAACTGAGGAAATTTTTCGTTATTGAAAGCAATGCAAGCGCATTTAGTCTCTCCGAATTGCTAGTGCTTCTTATAAAAGTTTTCATTCTTTTCAATGTTGTAAAAGCAGCGTTCTGCCTCTGATGTAGTCATGGGAACTCTCAAGAGAATTTTTATCAGTTTCGCAATTTCATCTAGATTATTTTCGAAGATAAATTTCAGTAGCTCAATTAATTTGCAGTATTTATGGATACCAGACCTACAGTAGAATACTTTTAGTTCAGTTCCAAGCTTTTCTTTGTCAGTCATTGGATATGCTTCAGTAGTCAATACTATTTCTTCTGTGGAAGGTTCATTCCTAAAACTAAGCATTTTTTGTTAAAACAGTTTACAGCTGCTAAGTGTTTAGTGGAAGAATATCTGTGCATTATATCAATACATAGTATAAAGTCACATATTTCCTTAGATTCTGCCATCAGTGTCTTTAAAAAATTCTCACAGAACTTTGAGTTTCTTAATTCTAAAATAGCAGTTTGAAATTTGTTATATATTCATTAACTTTAAACACACTAATTTCTCTGGATGGCATTTAGTTGTATATTATTTCAACATGAGGCATCTGATAAAAAAAGCTGTAACCAAAACTTGAAGTTATCATCATTTAGATATTTTAAAATTCCTGTTGCTTTTGCAATAGTTTGATTTGCATTTGATGTTGATTGAATTTCAGTAAGGCAATCTTTTAAAAGTTGCAAATTTTCATGAACTCTGTTTATGATCCGCATGATGAAGTTCCACCTTGTGGAGGAATACTACACGCGCGGAGTAAAAACAAATCACGTTTTCAATAACATGCCACAATTTTGGCACTGCAAGAGCGACAGTGCTCCTCTCTCTACCCGGCTCGTGTGCTGCTTTCTGTGAGCGCACGCGCAAAACAGAAACACACCACGTCGCTGGAACTGTGAAGCGCGCAGTTCCAAACGAAAACTTTCGTACCTTTTTCACAAAGTGGGCGATGGCTACTGACATTAAGCTTAAGGGGTGAGTGAGTGAGAGATTATGGCGCAAAACCAAAGATGATTATAGTGCGCCAAACACGTGATGGGGTGAGTACAATTGATGAAATTAAAATACAATAAATAAAAACAAGTAGACAAATGTATCAAATCCAGAGGATGAAGTCATATAAGAACAAGTTAAAACCACACATTTAAAATTCAAGATACAATCTTTAAAACAAATTACATTAGGTGATAAAAGCCAGTTTCTTTCAAATAATAAAATAAATTACAATTGACCTCTTTTCCGATTAAACGGTCGAGAGGTAAGTCACAGCTATTAAAATATTTCTGGCGAAGACTATTAAAACATGGACACTCAATTAAAATATGACGAACAGATAAACAAACATTACAATTAAAACACACAGGCTCATTTTCAGCTTTGAGAAGATAGTTATGTGTCACTCTAGTGTGACCAATTCTGAGGCGAGTCAAAAGAGCTTCCTCCTTACGAGTTTTGGTTGATTCCCAATGCTCAATTCTAGGTTTTACATGTCTTAACTTGTTTTGAAGCTGAACATCCCACATTTGCTGCCATCTTTTCCGGACTTTTCCCTTGATGACACAGCAGATATCTCTAAAAGGGATAAGGCGACTAGTCAGTTCATCAGCAGATTTGGCTGCAATATCTGCAAGCTCATTTCCCTTTATTCCAGCATGTCCAGGAACCCAGCAGTACAGGACTTCATATCCGCGAATCGTTAAATTTATATGAATTTTCAGGACATCCACTACCACAGGATTCTCAGTGTTGGGAAAAGCTTCCAAAGATTTAAGAGCACTATACGAGTCTGTATAAACTATGAACTTCTTGTGGCAGAGCTTCGAGATGTACAAAAGAGCATAATATATTGCAGTTAGTTCAGATGTTAGGACTGAGCAAGCATGGTGTAGGCATCTGCCCTCAATGTAATCTTCAAATACAAAAGCCATCCCGACATGATCATTTGACTTTGATCCATCTGTGCATATCGGATAATAACTGCTATATTTGTGCCTTTGCTCAGCAAAGAGTTGTCTATAAACGATCTCGTTAGTGCTCGCCTTCACGTTATGTTTGAAAACATCAAGGAGCTGAATCCGTGAAGTTTCCCAAGGTGGAATTTCAAAATCCTGTACTGCTTGGGGGTGCATATCAGAGAGGGAAAGTTTCTCAATGACAGGGCGAACTCTTAAAGGAAAAGTAGGAACAGAGGATGGACGTGTTTCAAATAGTGAGTTACACTCATTATCAAGTAAGCACAGCTTATTGGGATGTTCAGGTTGGGATAAAATATTAAAATATTGTAAAAGGGACAATTGCTCACGCCTCAGATAAAGTGATGGTTCGTTAGAGTCAACTTATAGGCTCTCTACAGGAGAAGTCCTGAAAGCTCCTGAACAAATCCGCAAACCTTGATGGTGAACAGGATCCAGTTTTAACAAAACAGATGAGCGAGCGGATCCATAAACAACTGAGCCATAGTCCAGTCTAGAGCGAAAAAGCGCTCTGTAAATGCGAAGCATGGAGCAACGCTCTGCACCCCAGGAGGTGTTCGCCAACACTTTTAAAATATTTAGTGTTTTTAGACACTTCTTTCTCAGGTTTAAAACATGAGAAAGGAAAGTCAATTTCTGGTCGAACGTCACTCCTAAAAATTTTACTTCGGGCGCAACTGGAATAATTGTATCATTTAGATATAACTCAGGTTCAGGATGGAGACCTCGCTTCCTACAAAAGTGCACGCACACAGTTTTCTGTTTCGAAAAAGTAAATCCCTGTTTGTTTGACCATTCTTGGATCTTATTCAGAGCCATCTGCAATTGCCTCTCTATGTATCTCATGTCTGCTCCTCGACAGCTAATCTGTAAATCATCTACATATAGTGATCCCAAGATGGTAGGAGGAAGTTCTTTTAATACAGAATTTATTTTCAAATTGAACAGCGTTACACTAAGCACACAGCCTTGGGGTACACCCTCTTCCTGTTGAAAAACATCCGAAAAAACAGAGCCAATCCTTTCTTGAAAAGTTCTACTCTTCAAGAAATTCTGAATGAAAATTGGTAGGTTGCCGCGCAAGCCACTCTCGTGAAGATCCCGAAGTATACCGTATCTCCATGCCTTATCATAAGCTTTCTCAATGTCGAAGAATACCGAGACAAGGTGGCTTCTTCTTACAAATGCTTTCCGAATGGAAGTCTCTAGGAGGAGCCTGTTATCCACGGTTGTTCTCCCCTTTCGAAAACCACTTTGATAAGGCGATATAATATTATTCTTTTCCAAGAAGTAGACTAGGCGGCTGTTTACCATCTTTTCAAACAGTTTGCAAACACAGCTGGTAAGGGCAATTGGCCGATAGTTCGAGGGATTCCTCGGGTCTTTCCCTGGCTTCGCAATAGGAATGACAACAGCTCTCCTCCATGCACTGGGAAATGTACGCTCCTTCCACACTCTATTGTAAAGTGTGAGAAGGGCACTCAGTGACTTACAGGACAGATGCTTTAGCATTTCATAATACACGACATCCAGACCCGGACAAGACCTATGTGTCTGCAACAAAGCTCTCTTTAATTCAACCATAGTAAAGCCTCTATTGTACGGCTCAAAGTTGGAAGAGTTGAAAGCGATGGGATTTTTCTCAGAGTGTTGCTTGATAGAAAGAAATGCAGGTGAGTAATTTCGGCTGGAAGAAACGGCAGCAAATGTCTCACCAATTGTATTTGCAATTTCTTCTATGGAGCTAATCACTCGGCCATCTTTTTCCAGAAAGGAAAGTGAGTGGTCTTTATACATTCCGCATGCTTTTCGAACTCTTTCCCAAACCCGCTTACTAGGCGTAGAGGATGTTATTGAGGACACATATGAAATCCAGGAATCCCTCTGGCTCTGCCTTCTTACTTTCCGTGCATTTGCTTTGGCTCTTTTAAAAGCTATGAGGTTTCGCAGAGTAGGATATCTACGAAAAATACCCCATGCTTTTTTCTGTTTTTTCAGTGCTTCATGACAGTCGCGAGTCCACCACGGTTTCGAATATTTTAGTGTTTTTCCTGATGTTCTAGGAATCGAAAGCATAGCTGCCTGAATAATAGTATTAGTAACAGCTTCAACAGCGTCATCGATATGCACACCTTCTACCATTTCCTCCGTCAGCTCTGCAACGGAAGAGAAGAGTTCCCAGTCTGTCCTGTCCAGGATAAAACGAGGGACTCTCGACACGGGGTTTGCTCCTCTTCGTGCAAGAGACACAAAAATAGGATAATGATCGCTGTTGTACAGGTCATTTCCGACACTAAAAGTGCAAAATGGCAACAGAGATGGTGAACAGATGGCAAGATCGAGAGCGTGGAATGTCCTTGAAGGCTCATGGAAGTACGTATCTTGCGCATTATTTAGGAGACAAAGGCTATGATCTTCGATCATCTGCTCAATTTGTCTTCCTCGGCAATTTGTATCTTTACTTCCCCAGAGTGGACTATGGCCGTTAAAATCTCCTATTATGATAAAAGGTTCAGGCAGCTGCTCTATTAGATTATTTAAATCTTGCTGATAAATGTGCTCATTTGGAGGCAAATACAAAGAAACAAATGAAACAACAATATCAAAATTTACTTGAGTAGCGACAACTTGGAGGGATGTCGTCAAAGGAAGTACATTTGAGGGATAATCCAGTGAGGAGAGGAGACCTACTCCTCCACTGGCACGCTCACCTGCAAGGTTATCCTTCCTGACGAAAGAAAACCTCCGAAGTTTTGCATGGTGTTCTGGTTTCAGATTTGTTTCCTGTATTGCGAAGCACACAGGATGGTACACATTTATTATAGATTTGATGTCAAGCAAATTTCGGTGGAAACCGCGACAGTTCCATGACACGAGGGTGGCCATTATGAATGGTTTTTGTTTTTCCTGTGCTGTTCTTTTGTTTTTCGTGGAAGTAGATGCCTGGGAAATTCCAGACCCTCTTCCACTTCCATAAAGTCTGAATCCGCAGATTCAGAAATCATGTCATCAAGAGAGCTATTGCTGCGACTTCTATTTTTATTTGATATTTTTTGTGTGGCAGTTTTCGGCTTACTTTGAATAACTGTTTCTTTCTTTTGTACTATATGGGTTGCATTTTCTTTTTTCTTGTTGGATGTAGACGGTTGGGTTTTATTTGGTAGGGTCTCTGTGCCTATTGATGTTTGGGTGGCAACTGTACGATATGATTTAACAGCACTGGCGTATGATGAATTTGGTCGAAGCTGTGTGCTCTGGACTAGTCTTCTGGCTTCGGCGTAAGAGATGTTCCTAGTAACTTTTGTAGTCTGGATTTCTTTTTCCGATTTCCATTTTGGGCACAAGCGAGAAAATGCTGGGTGGTCACCCTTGCAATTTATACACAAAGGCGCAGCGGTACAATTATCAGAATCGTGGCCAATCTGTGAGCATCGGGCGCATGTGAGGCTGCCACGACAAGACGTCTTAGAATGGCCGAAACGCTGGCATTGGAAACATCGCATAGGGTTTGGAATATAAGGTCTTACAGGAATATTTAGATATCCGGCCTTAATATTCTTAGGCAGATCAGGTGTGTTGAAGGAAGGCACTCTAGGAAAGCGGGAGAAATACCTTATAAGGAGAAAAAATTTTCCCCTAAGTACAGGACTGAAAATGTTTTTCAATCGCGCGATCTGTTATTGATATTGAATTACAGTCGTGCGATAATTTCGCAGTAAAGATACCTCTCCGATGACTATCCAAGATTCTAGAAACTTTGGTCTTATATAGAGATATATAATAGAAATAGTCTTATAGAAAGGTCTTATAGAAATAATGCTTAATATCAATATTTATTTATAATCTCAGAACTATTGGTCACTTCCAGAAGTGGTCGTTTGAGAGGCGATATTCTATATATTTATTTACTGATACTGTCAGATTCCAAAATTTGTTTATATTCTCAGAAATATTGGACGGAAGGTGGTCGTCCCATACATGCAAAATTTTACATTTCATTAAAAGTGAATTCGGCATTATTTAACTATTTCCCTATTAATTAATTAAATAGATAAAGAAAAAAATTAGGAAATAGTACTGTTTATTACGGAATAATGTAGGAAGTTCTACAGAACTATATTCTTTCGCGTCATTGCACATTGTATCCGGCAAACTACTAGTTCCTCGTATTCTTCCGCAAATCCGTAAACATTTGTCTGATTTGAAACGAAATCCAAAATGGCTGCGCCATGAGGTTAACTTGTATGGATAATTTTTGTTGCATGAAAGGTAAGTTCAGTTGCAATACTTGTATGTTTACTTTTTTTGCTTTTCGAATTTATGTTATTTATGTCATTTTGACAATGTTTCACAGCTTTATGAATTGTTTCCATTCTGTCGTGAATTACGTATATCTCAATGGCTGGCTGTCTTTTCAAATATCTAATTTGCCCTGCTATCCAAATGTTTATGACTGAATTTTTTTTAGTCTAGTTTAAATTTTTTAGTCTGTTTCAAAATAATATGTGTGATCAGATTGCTTATTATTTTATTGCAGCAATAAATTTATGTTAAATAGTTTGAACAATTGTATAAAAATAAGAGTTTGCATTGTTTTGTCCAAAATATGTATGGTTGAAACATTATCTTAATCTAGTTTGTAATTCAATTTTAAAGCATGGAGAATTAGAAGTTTTTTGGGGGGTACTGTTCTGTTATCGGGACTAGAATCGGAAATGTATGAACCTGTGTTTGTAATGTGCATAGATGTGTATATGTAGACACACACACATACAAATATACAAGCATACATAAATACATTTCTGAACCCGGTCCTGATAACAGAACAGTACCTTTTTTTAATCTTTTTTGAATATTTTATAAAAAGGTTAAGCATTTTTCAAACTGCATATCATTTTAAGATTCTAGAAAGGACTTTATGCGGACCTGTATATGGTTGGCACAGAGGTGGCTTTACTCGATCGACACGTAAGTATACATGCGTACACGACTTTAAGGTAGCACTTACGTAACACTTTTCTTGGCAATGTGCAGATGTTGCTATTGGATTTGACTGTTGCATTCTCTGCCGAAGATTCGTGATAAATTGAGTATCATACGGAGATATCTTAGATGACGTTATCATATCACTAGGCAACTTGAGAGTTGTGCCGTACACCAGTTCAACACAAGATGACTGTAGATCCTCCTTTACGGCTGTCTGAATACCAAGCATAACAACTGGTAGTGTTTCAGTCAGTGGCGGCTAGTGGCTAAAATTAATGAGGGTGCTGTTCCAAAAAAATGTAACCTTTTTTAAAATTGTGTAAAAGGAAACAAATATGTATAAAAATAAAATTTATTTTTAAACTTCATGAAAATTAATTTAATTTAATAAATTAATGATTTCATTAAACTTCATGAAATCTTACAAGAAAAAAACTAAACATTTCTTAATTACTTTAACCAAAATTGTTACAATTCAATCTTTTTCTATTCATTTAAAAATAAAATCCATTCTACTTGTTTTAATTTGCGCAAAAAGATCAATACTTTTCTCCTTGATCTCTGGATGACAACTGAGGAAATTTTTCGTTATTGAAAGCAATGCAAGCGCATTTAGTCTCTCCGAATTGCTAGTGCTTCTTATAAAAGTTTTCATTCTTTTCAATGTTGTAAAAGCAGCGTTCTGCCTCTGATGTAGTCATGGGAACTCTCAAGAGAATTTTTATCAGTTTCGCAATTTCATCTAGATTATTTTCGAAGATAAATTTCAGTAGCTCAATTAATTTGCAGTATTTATGGATACCAGACCTACAGTAGAATACTTTTAGTTCAGTTCCAAGCTTTTCTTTGTCAGTCATTGGATATGCTTCAGTAGTCAATACTATTTCTTCTGTGGAAGGTTCATTCCTAAAACTAAGCATTTTTTGTTAAAACAGTTTACAGCTGCTAAGTGTTTAGTGGAAGAATATCTGTGCATTATATCAATACATAGTATAAAGTCACATATTTCCTTAGATTCTGCCATCAGTGTCTTTAAAAAATTCTCACAGAACTTTGAGTTTCTTAATTCTAAAATAGCAGTTTGAAATTTGTTATATATTCATTAACTTTAAACACACTAATTTCTCTGGATGGCATTTAGTTGTATATTATTTCAACATGAGGCATCTGATAAAAAAAGCTGTAACCAAAACTTGAAGTTATCATCATTTAGATATTTTAAAATTCCTGTTGCTTTTGCAATAGTTTGATTTGCATTTGATGTTGATTGAATTTCAGTAAGGCAATCTTTTAAAAGTTGCAAATTTTCATGAACTCTGTTTATGATCCGCATGATGAAGTTCCACCTTGTGGAGGAATACTACACGCGCGGAGTAAAAACAAATCACGTTTTCAATAACATGCCACAATTTTGGCACTGCAAGAGCGACAGTGCTCCTCTCTCTACCCGGCTCGTGTGCTGCTTTCTGTGAGCGCACGCGCAAAACAGAAACACACCACGTCGCTGGAACTGTGAAGCGCGCAGTTCCAAACGAAAACTTTCGTACCTTTTTCACAAAGTGGGCGATGGCTACTGACATTAAGCTTAAGGGGTGAGTGAGTGAGAGATTATGGCGCAAAACCAAAGATGATTATAGTGCGCCAAACACGTGATGGGGTGAGTACAATTGATGAAATTAAAATACAATAAATAAAAACAAGTAGACAAATGTATCAAATCCAGAGGATGAAGTCATATAAGAACAAGTTAAAACCACACATTTAAAATTCAAGATACAATCTTTAAAACAAATTACATTAGGTGATAAAAGCCAGTTTCTTTCAAATAATAAAATAAATTACAATTGACCTCTTTTCCGATTAAACGGTCGAGAGGTAAGTCACAGCTATTAAAATATTTCTGGCGAAGACTATTAAAACATGGACACTCAATTAAAATATGACGAACAGATAAACAAACATTACAATTAAAACACACAGGCTCATTTTCAGCTTTGAGAAGATAGTTATGTGTCACTCTAGTGTGACCAATTCTGAGGCGAGTCAAAAGAGCTTCCTCCTTACGATTTTTGGTTGATTCCCAATGCTCAATTCTAGGTTTTACATGTCTTAACTTGTTTTGAAGCTGAACATCCCACATTTGCTGCCATCTTTTCCGGACTTTTCCCTTGATGACACAGCAGATATCTCTAAAAGGGATAAGGCGACTAGTCAGTTCATCAGCAGATTTGGCTGCAATATCTGCAAGCTCATTTCCCTTTATTCCAGCATGTCCAGGAACCCAGCAGTACAGGACTTCATATCCGCGAATCGTTAAATTTATATGAATTTTCAGGACATCCACTACCACAGGATTCTCAGTGTTGGGAAAAGCTTCCAAAGATTTAAGAGCACTATACGAGTCTGTATAAACTATGAACTTCTTGTGGCAGAGCTTCGAGATGTACAAAAGAGCATAATATATTGCAGTTAGTTCAGATGTTAGGACTGAGCAAGCATGGTGTAGGCATCTGCCCTCAATGTAATCTTCAAATACAAAAGCCATCCCGACATGATCATTTGACTTTGATCCATCTGTGCATATCGGATAATAACTGCTATATTTGTGCCTGTGCTCAGCAAAGAGTTGTCTATAAACGATCTCGTTAGTGCTCGCCTTCACGTTATGTTTGAAAACATCAAGGAGCTGAATCCGTGAAGTTTCCCAAGGTGGAATTTCAAAATCCTGTACTGCTTGGGGGTGCATATCAGAGAGGGAAAGTTTCTCAATGACAGGGCGAACTCTTAAAGGAAAAGTAGGAACAGAGGATGGACGTGTTTCAAATAGTGAGTTACACTCATTATCAAGTAAGCACAGCTTATTGGGATGTTCAGGTTGGGATAAAATATTAAAATATTGTAAAAGGGACAATTGCTCACGCCTCAGATAAAGTGATGGTTCGTTAGAGTCAACTTATAGGCTCTCTACAGGAGAAGTCCTGAAAGCTCCTGAACAAATCCGCAAACCTTGATGGTGAACAGGATCCAGTTTTAACAAAACAGATGAGCGAGCGGATCCATAAACAACTGAGCCATAGTCCAGTCTAGAGCGAAAAAGCGCTCTGTAAATGCGAAGCATGGAGCAACGCTCTGCACCCCAGGAGGTGTTCGCCAACACTTTTAAAATATTTAGTGTTTTTAGACACTTCTTTCTCAGGTTTAAAACATGAGAAAGGAAAGTCAATTTCTGGTCGAACGTCACTCCTAAAAATTTTACTTCGGGCGCAACTGGAATAATTGTATCATTTAGATATAACTCAGGTTCAGGATGGAGACCTCGCTTCCTACAAAAGTGCACGCACACAGTTTTCTGTTTCGAAAAAGTAAATCCCTGTTTGTTTGACCATTCTTGGATCTTATTCAGAGCCATCTGCAATTGCCTCTCTATGTATCTCATGTCTGCTCCTCGACAGCTAATCTGTAAATCATCTACATATAGTGATCCCAAGATGGTAGGAGGAAGTTCTTTTAATACAGAATTTATTTTCAAATTGAACAGCGTTACACTAAGCACACAGCCTTGGGGTACACCCTCTTCCTGTTGAAAAACATCCGAAAAAACAGAGCCAATCCTTTCTTGAAAAGTTCTACTCTTCAAGAAATTCTGAATGAAAATTGGTAGGTTGCCGCGCAAGCCACTCTCGTGAAGATCCCGAAGTATACCGTATCTCCATGCCTTATCATAAGCTTTCTCAATGTCGAAGAATACCGAGACAAGGTGGCTTCTTCTTACAAATGCTTTCCGAATGGAAGTCTCTAGGAGGAGCCTGTTATCCACGGTTGTTCTCCCCTTTCGAAAACCACTTTGATAAGGCGATATAATATTATTCTTTTCCAAGAAGTAGACTAGGCGGCTGTTTACCATCTTTTCAAACAGTTTGCAAACACAGCTGGTAAGGGCAATTGGCCGATAGTTCGAGGGATTCCTCGGGTCTTTCCCTGGCTTCGCAATAGGAATGACAACAGCTCTCCTCCATGCACTGGGAAATGTACGCTCCTTCCACACTCTATTGTAAAGTGTGAGAAGGGCACTCAGTGACTTACAGGACAGATGCTTTAGCATTTCATAATACACGACATCCAGACCCGGACAAGACCTATGTGTCTGCAACAAAGCTCTCTTTAATTCAACCATAGTAAAGCCTCTATTGTACGGCTCAAAGTTGGAAGAGTTGAAAGCGATGGGATTTTTCTCAGAGTGTTGCTTGATAGAAAGAAATGCAGGTGAGTAATTTCGGCTGGAAGAAACGGCAGCAAATGTCTCACCAATTGTATTTGCAATTTCTTCTATGGAGCTAATCACTCGGCCATCTTTTTCCAGAAAGGAAAGTGAGTGGTCTTTATACATTCCGCATGCTTTTCGAACTCTTTCCCAAACCCGCTTACTAGGCGTAGAGGATGTTATTGAGGACACATATGAAATCCAGGAATCCCTCTGGCTCTGCCTTCTTACTTTCCGTGCATTTGCTTTGGCTCTTTTAAAAGCTATGAGGTTTCGCAGAGTAGGATATCTACGAAAAATACCCCATGCTTTTTTCTGTTTTTTCAGTGCTTCATGACAGTCGCGAGTCCACCACGGTTTCGAATATTTTAGTGTTTTTCCTGATGTTCTAGGAATCGAAAGCATAGCTGCCTGAATAATAGTATTAGTAACAGCTTCAACAGCGTCATCGATATGCACACCTTCTACCATTTCCTCCGTCAGCTCTGCAACGGAAGAGAAGAGTTCCCAGTCTGTCCTGTCCAGGATAAAACGAGGGACTCTCGACACGGGGTTTGCTCCTCTTCGTGCAAGAGACACAAAAATAGGATAATGATCGCTGTTGTACAGGTCATTTCCGACACTAAAAGTGCAAAATGGCAACAGAGATGGTGAACAGATGGCAAGATCGAGAGCGTGGAATGTCCTTGAAGGCTCATGGAAGTACGTATCTTGCGCATTATTTAGGAGACAAAGGCTATGATCTTCGATCATCTGCTCAATTTGTCTTCCTCGGCAATTTGTATCTTTACTTCCCCAGAGTGGACTATGGCCGTTAAAATCTCCTATTATGATAAAAGGTTCAGGCAGCTGCTCTATTAGATTATTTAAATCTTGCTGATAAATGTGCTCATTTGGAGGCAAATACAAAGAAACAAATGAAACAACAATATCAAAATTTACTTGAGTAGCGACAACTTGGAGGGATGTCGTCAAAGGAAGTACATTTGAGGGATAATCCAGTGAGGAGAGGAGACCTACTCCTCCACTGGCACGCTCACCTGCAAGGTTATCCTTCCTGACGAAAGAAAACCTCCGAAGTTTTGCATGGTGTTCTGGTTTCAGATTTGTTTCCTGTATTGCGAAGCACACAGGATGGTACACATTTATTATAGATTTGATGTCAAGCAAATTTCGGTGGAAACCGCGACAGTTCCATGACACGAGGGTGGCCATTATGAATGGTTTTTGTTTTTCCTGTGCTGTTCTTTTGTTTTTCGTGGAAGTAGATGCCTGGGAAATTCCAGACCCTCTTCCACTTCCATAAAGTCTGAATCCGCAGATTCAGAAATCATGTCATCAAGAGAGCTATTGCTGCGACTTCTATTTTTATTTGATATTTTTTGTGTGGCAGTTTTCGGCTTACTTTGAATAACTGTTTCTTTCTTTTGTACTATATGGGTTGCATTTTCTTTTTTCTTGTTGGATGTAGACGGTTGGGTTTTATTTGGTAGGGTCTCTGTGCCTATTGATGTTTGGGTGGCAACTGTACGATATGATTTAACAGCACTGGCGTATGATGAATTTGGTCGAAGCTGTGTGCTCTGGACTAGTCTTCTGGCTTCGGCGTAAGAGATGTTCCTAGTAACTTTTGTAGTCTGGATTTCTTTTTCCGATTTCCATTTTGGGCACAAGCGAGAAAATGCTGGGTGGTCACCCTTGCAATTTATACACAAAGGCGCAGCGGTACAATTATCAGAATCGTGGCCAATCTGTGAGCATCGGGCGCATGTGAGGCTGCCACGACAAGACGTCTTAGAATGGCCGAAACGCTGGCATTGGAAACATCGCATAGGGTTTGGAATATAAGGTCTTACAGGAATATTTAGATATCCGGCCTTAATATTCTTAGGCAGATCAGGTGTGTTGAAGGAAGGCACTCTAGGAAAGCGGGAGAAATACCTTATAAGGAGAAAAAATTTTCCCCTAAGTACAGGACTGAAAATGTTTTTCAATCGCGCGATCTGTTATTGATATTGAATTACAGTCGTGCGATAATTTCGCAGTAAAGATACCTCTCCGATGACTATCCAAGATTCTAGAAACTTTGGTCTTATATAGAGATATATAATAGAAATAGTCTTATAGAAAGGTCTTATAGAAATAATGCTTAATATCAATATTTATTTATAATCTCAGAACTATTGGTCACTTCCAGAAGTGGTCGTTTGAGAGGCGATATTCTATATATTTATTTACTGATACTGTCAGATTCCAAAATTTGTTTATATTCTCAGAAATATTGGACGGAAGGTGGTCGTCCCATACATGCAAAATTTTACATTTCATTAAAAGTGAATTCGGCATTATTTAACTATTTCCCTATTAATTAATTAAATAGATAAAGAAAAAAATTAGGAAATAGTACTGTTTATTACGGAATAATGTAGGAAGTTCTACAGAACTATATTCTTTCGCGTCATTGCACATTGTATCCGGCAAACTACTAGTTCCTCGTATTCTTCCGCAAATCCGTAAACATTTGTCTGATTTGAAACGAAATCCAAAATGGCTGCGCCATGAGGTTAACTTGTATGGATAATTTTTGTTGCATGAAAGGTAAGTTCAGTTGCAATACTTGTATGTTTACTTTTTTTGCTTTTCGAATTTATGTTATTTATGTCATTTTGACAATGTTTCACAGCTTTATGAATTGTTTCCATTCTGTCGTGAATTACGTATATCTCAATGGCTGGCTGTCTTTTCAAATATCTAATTTGCCCTGCTATCCAAATGTTTATGACTGAATTTTTTTTAGTCTAGTTTAAATTTTTTAGTCTGTTTCAAAATAATATGTGTGATCAGATTGCTTATTATTTTATTGCAGCAATAAATTTATGTTAAATAGTTTGAACAATTGTATAAAAATAAGAGTTTGCATTGTTTTGTCCAAAATATGTATGGTTGAAACATTATCTTAATCTAGTTTGTAATTCAATTTTAAAGCATGGAGAATTAGAAGTTTTTTGGGGGGTACTGTTCTGTTATCGGGACTAGAATCGGAAATGTATGAACCTGTGTTTGTAATGTGCATAGATGTGTATATGTAGACACACACACATACAAATATACAAGCATACATAAATACATTTCTGAACCCGGTCCTGATAACAGAACAGTACCTTTTTTTAATCTTTTTTGAATATTTTATAAAAAGGTTAAGCATTTTTCAAACTGCATATCATTTTAAGATTCTAGAAAGGACTTTATGCGGACCTGTATATGGTTGGCACAGAGGTGGCTTTACTCGATCGACACGTAAGTATACATGCGTACACGACTTTAAGGTAGCACTTACGTAACACTTTTCTTGGCAATGTGCAGATGTTGCTATTGGATTTGACTGTTGCATTCTCTGCCGAAGATTCGTGATAAATTGAGTATCATACGGAGATATCTTAGATGACGTTATCATATCACTAGGCAACTTGAGAGTTGTGCCGTACACCAGTTCAACACAAGATGACTGTAGATCCTCCTTTACGGCTGTCTGAATACCAAGCATAACAACTGGTAGTGTTTCAGTCAGTGGCGGCTAGTGGCTAAAATTAATGAGGGTGCTGTTCCAAAAAAATGTAACCTTTTTTAAAATTGTGTAAAAGGAAACAAATATGTATAAAAATAAAATTTATTTTTAAACTTCATGAAAATTAATTTAATTTAATAAATTAATGATTTCATTAAACTTCATGAAATCTTACAAGAAAAAAACTAAACATTTCTTAATTACTTTAACCAAAATTGTTACAATTCAATCTTTTTCTATTCATTTAAAAATAAAATCCATTCTACTTGTTTTAATTTGCGCAAAAAGATCAATACTTTTCTCCTTGATCTCTGGATGACAACTGAGGAAATTTTTCGTTATTGAAAGCAATGCAAGCGCATTTAGTCTCTCCGAATTGCTAGTGCTTCTTATAAAAGTTTTCATTCTTTTCAATGTTGTAAAAGCAGCGTTCTGCCTCTGATGTAGTCATGGGAACTCTCAAGAGAATTTTTATCAGTTTCGCAATTTCATCTAGATTATTTTCGAAGATAAATTTCAGTAGCTCAATTAATTTGCAGTATTTATGGATACCAGACCTACAGTAGAATACTTTTAGTTCAGTTCCAAGCTTTTCTTTGTCAGTCATTGGATATGCTTCAGTAGTCAATACTATTTCTTCTGTGGAAGGTTCATTCCTAAAACTAAGCATTTTTTGTTAAAACAGTTTACAGCTGCTAAGTGTTTAGTGGAAGAATATCTGTGCATTATATCAATACATAGTATAAAGTCACATATTTCCTTAGATTCTGCCATCAGTGTCTTTAAAAAATTCTCACAGAACTTTGAGTTTCTTAATTCTAAAATAGCAGTTTGAAATTTGTTATATATTCATTAACTTTAAACACACTAATTTCTCTGGATGGCATTTAGTTGTATATTATTTCAACATGAGGCATCTGATAAAAAAAGCTGTAACCAAAACTTGAAGTTATCATCATTTAGATATTTTAAAATTCCTGTTGCTTTTGCAATAGTTTGATTTGCATTTGATGTTGATTGAATTTCAGTAAGGCAATCTTTTAAAAGTTGCAAATTTTCATGAACTCTGTTTATGATCCGCATGATGAAGTTCCACCTTGTGGAGGAATACTACACGCGCGGAGTAAAAACAAATCACGTTTTCAATAACATGCCACAATTTTGGCACTGCAAGAGCGACAGTGCTCCTCTCTCTACCCGGCTCGTGTGCTGCTTTCTGTGAGCGCACGCGCAAAACAGAAACACACCACGTCGCTGGAACTGTGAAGCGCGCAGTTCCAAACGAAAACTTTCGTACCTTTTTCACAAAGTGGGCGATGGCTACTGACATTAAGCTTAAGGGGTGAGTGAGTGAGAGATTATGGCGCAAAACCAAAGATGATTATAGTGCGCCAAACACGTGATGGGGTGAGTACAATTGATGAAATTAAAATACAATAAATAAAAACAAGTAGACAAATGTATCAAATCCAGAGGATGAAGTCATATAAGAACAAGTTAAAACCACACATTTAAAATTCAAGATACAATCTTTAAAACAAATTACATTAGGTGATAAAAGCCAGTTTCTTTCAAATAATAAAATAAATTACAATTGACCTCTTTTCCGATTAAACGGTCGAGAGGTAAGTCACAGCTATTAAAATATTTCTGGCGAAGACTATTAAAACATGGACACTCAATTAAAATATGACGAACAGATAAACAAACATTACAATTAAAACACACAGGCTCATTTTCAGCTTTGAGAAGATAGTTATGTGTCACTCTAGTGTGACCAATTCTGAGGCGAGTCAAAAGAGCTTCCTCCTTACGATTTTTGGTTGATTCCCAATGCTCAATTCTAGGTTTTACATGTCTTAACTTGTTTTGAAGCTGAACATCCCACATTTGCTGCCATCTTTTCCGGACTTTTCCCTTGATGACACAGCAGATATCTCTAAAAGGGATAAGGCGACTAGTCAGTTCATCAGCAGATTTGGCTGCAATATCTGCAAGCTCATTTCCCTTTATTCCAGCATGTCCAGGAACCCAGCAGTACAGGACTTCATATCCGCGAATCGTTAAATTTATATGAATTTTCAGGACATCCACTACCACAGGATTCTCAGTGTTGGGAAAAGCTTCCAAAGATTTAAGAGCACTATACGAGTCTGTATAAACTATGAACTTCTTGTGGCAGAGCTTCGAGATGTACAAAAGAGCATAATATATTGCAGTTAGTTCAGATGTTAGGACTGAGCAAGCATGGTGTAGGCATCTGCCCTCAATGTAATCTTCAAATACAAAAGCCATCCCGACATGATCATTTGACTTTGATCCATCTGTGCATATCGGATAATAACTGCTATATTTGTGCCTTTGCTCAGCAAAGAGTTGTCTATAAACGATCTCGTTAGTGCTCGCCTTCACGTTATGTTTGAAAACATCAAGGAGCTGAATCCGTGAAGTTTCCCAAGGTGGAATTTCAAAATCCTGTACTGCTTGGGGGTGCATATCAGAGAGGGAAAGTTTCTCAATGACAGGGCGAACTCTTAAAGGAAAAGTAGGAACAGAGGATGGACGTGTTTCAAATAGTGAGTTACACTCATTATCAAGTAAGCACAGCTTATTGGGATGTTCAGGTTGGGATAAAATATTAAAATATTGTAAAAGGGACAATTGCTCACGCCTCAGATAAAGTGATGGTTCGTTAGAGTCAACTTATAGGCTCTCTACAGGAGAAGTCCTGAAAGCTCCTGAACAAATTCGCAAACCTTGATGGTGAACAGGATCCAGTTTTAACAAAACAGATGAGCGAGCGGATCCATAAACAACTGAGCCATAGTCCAGTCTAGAGCGAAAAAGCGCTCTGTAAATGCGAAGCATGGAGCAACGCTCTGCACCCCAGGAGGTGTTCGCCAACACTTTTAAAATATTTAGTGTTTTTAGACACTTCTTTCTCAGGTTTAAAACATGAGAAAGGAAAGACAATTTCTGGTCGAACGTCACTCCTAAAAATTTTACTTCGGGCGCAACTGGAATAATTGTATCATTTAGATATAACTCAGGTTCAGGATGGAGACCTCGCTTCCTACAAAAGTGCACGCACACAGTTTTCTGTTTCGAAAAAGTAAATCCCTGTTTGTTTGACCATTCTTGGATCTTATTCAGAGCCATCTGCAATTGCCTCTCTATGTATCTCATGTCTGCTCCTCGACAGCTAATCTGTAAATCATCTACATATAGTGATCCCAAGATGGTAGGAGGAAGTTCTTTTAATACAGAATTTATTTTCAAATTGAACAGCGTTACACTAAGCACACAGCCTTGGGGTACACCCTCTTCCTGTTGAAAAACATCCGAAAAAACAGAGCCAATCCTTTCTTGAAAAGTTCTACTCTTCAAGAAATTCTGAATGAAAATTGGTAGGTTGCCGCGCAAGCCACTCTCGTGAAGATCCCGAAGTATACCGTATCTCCATGCCTTATCATAAGCTTTCTCAATGTCGAAGAATACCGAGACAAGGTGGCTTCTTCTTACAAATGCTTTCCGAATGGAAGTCTCTAGGAGGAGCCTGTTATCCACGGTTGTTCTCCCCTTTCGAAAACCACTTTGATAAGGCGATATAATATTATTCTTTTCCAAGAAGTAGACTAGGCGGCTGTTTACCATCTTTTCAAACAGTTTGCAAACACAGCTGGTAAGGGCAATTGGCCGATAGTTCGAGGGATTCCTCGGGTCTTTCCCTGGCTTCGCAATAGGAATGACAACAGCTCTCCTCCATGCACTGGGAAATGTACGCTCCTTCCACACTCTATTGTAAAGTGTGAGAAGGGCACTCAGTGACTTACAGGACAGATGCTTTAGCATTTCATAATACACGACATCCAGACCCGGACAAGACCTATGTGTCTGCAACAAAGCTCTCTTTAATTCAACCATAGTAAAGCCTCTATTGTACGGCTCAAAGTTGGAAGAGTTGAAAGCGATGGGATTTTTCTCAGAGTGTTGCTTGATAGAAAGAAATGCAGGTGAGTAATTTCGGCTGGAAGAAACGGCAGCAAATGTCTCACCAATTGTATTTGCAATTTCTTCTATGGAGCTAATCACTCGGCCATCTTTTTCCAGAAAGGAAAGTGAGTGGTCTTTATACATTCCGCATGCTTTTCGAACTCTTTCCCAAACCCGCTTACTAGGCGTAGAGGATGTTATTGAGGACACATATGAAATCCAGGAATCCCTCTGGCTCTGCCTTCTTACTTTCCGTGCATTTGCTTTGGCTCTTTTATAAGCTATGAGGTTTCGCAGAGTAGGATATCTACGAAAAATACCCCATGCTTTTTTCTGTTTTTTCAGTGCTTCATGACAGTCGCGAGTCCACCACGGTTTCGAATATTTTAGTGTTTTTCCTGATGTTCTAGGAATCGAAAGCATAGCTGCCTGAATAATAGTATTAGTAACAGCTTCAACAGCGTCATCGATATGCACACCTTCTACCATTTCCTCCGTCAGCTCTGCAACGGAAGAGAAGAGTTCCCAGTCTGTCCTGTCCAGGATAAAACGAGGGACTCTCGACACGGGGTTTGCTCCTCTTCGTGCAAGAGACACAAAAATAGGATAATGATCGCTGTTGTACAGGTCATTTCCGACACTAAAAGTGCAAAATGGCAACAGAGATGGTGAACAGATGGCAAGATCGAGAGCGTGGAATGTCCTTGAAGGCTCATGGAAGTACGTATCTTGCGCATTATTTAGGAGACAAAGGCTATGATCTTCGATCATCTGCTCAATTTGTCTTCCTCGGCAATTTGTATCTTTACTTCCCCAGAGTGGACTATGGCCGTTAAAATCTCCTATTATGATAAAAGGTTCAGGCAGCTGCTCTATTAGATTATTTAAATCTTGCTGATAAATGTGCTCATTTGGAGGCAAATACAAAGAAACAAATGAAACAACAATATCAAAATTTACTTGAGTAGCGACAACTTGGAGGGATGTCGTCAAAGGAAGTACATTTGAGGGATAATCCAGTGAGGAGAGGAGACCTACTCCTCCACTGGCACGCTCACCTGCAAGGTTATCCTTCCTGACGAAAGAAAACCTCCGAAGTTTTGCATGGTGTTCTGGTTTCAGATTTGTTTCCTGTATTGCGAAGCACACAGGATGGTACACATTTATTATAGATTTGATGTCAAGCAAATTTCGGTGGAAACCGCGACAGTTCCATGACACGAGGGTGGCCATTATGAATGGTTTTTGTTTTTCCTGTGCTGTTCTTTTGTTTTTCGTGGAAGTAGATGCCTGGGAAATTCCAGACCCTCTTCCACTTCCATAAAGTCTGAATCCGCAGATTCAGAAATCATGTCATCAAGAGAGCTATTGCTGCGACTTCTATTTTTATTTGATATTTTTTGTGTGGCAGTTTTCGGCTTACTTTGAATAACTGTTTCTTTCTTTTGTACTATATGGGTTGCATTTTCTTTTTTCTTGTTGGATGTAGACGGTTGGGTTTTATTTGGTAGGGTCTCTGTGCCTATTGATGTTTGGGTGGCAACTGTACGATATGATTTAACAGCACTGGCGTATGATGAATTTGGTCGAAGCTGTGTGCTCTGGACTAGTCTTCTGGCTTCGGCGTAAGAGATGTTCCTAGTAACTTTTGTAGTCTGGATTTCTTTTTCCGATTTCCATTTTGGGCACAAGCGAGAAAATGCTGGGTGGTCACCCTTGCAATTTATACACAAAGGCGCAGCGGTACAATTATCAGAATCGTGGCCAATCTGTGAGCATCGGGCGCATGTGAGGCTGCCACGACAAGACGTCTTAGAATGGCCGAAACGCTGGCATTGGAAACATCGCATAGGGTTTGGAATATAAGGTCTTACAGGAATATTTAGATATCCGGCCTTAATATTCTTAGGCAGATCAGGTGTGTTGAAGGAAGGCACTCTAGGAAAGCGGGAGAAATACCTTATAAGGAGAAAAAATTTTCCCCTAAGTACAGGACTGAAAATGTTTTTCAATCGCGCGATCTGTTATTGATATTGAATTACAGTCGTGCGATAATTTCGCAGTAAAGATACATCTCCGATGACTATCCAAGATTCTAGAAACTTTGGTCTTATATAGAGATATATAATAGAAATAGTCTTATAGAAAGGTCTTATAGAAATAATGCTTAATATCAATATTTATTTATAATCTCAGAACTATTGGTCACTTCCAGAAGTGGTCGTTTGAGAGGCGATATTCTATATATTTATTTACTGATACTGTCAGATTCCAAAATTTGTTTATATTCTCAGAAATATTGGACGGAAGGTGGTCGTCCCATACATGCAAAATTTTACATTTCATTAAAAGTGAATTCGGCATTATTTAACTATTTCCCTATTAATTAATTAAATAGATAAAGAAAAAAATTAGGAAATAGTACTGTTTATTACGGAATAATGTAGGAAGTTCTACAGAACTATATTCTTTCGCGTCATTGCACATTGTATCCGGCAAACTACTAGTTCCTCGTATTCTTCCGCAAATCCGTAAACATTTGTCTGATTTGAAACGAAATCCAAAATGGCTGCGCCATGAGGTTAACTTGTATGGATAATTTTTGTTGCATGAAAGGTAAGTTCAGTTGCAATACTTGTATGTTTACTTTTTTTGCTTTTCGAATTTATGTTATTTATGTCATTTTGACAATGTTTCACAGCTTTATGAATTGTTTCCATTCTGTCGTGAATTACGTATATCTCAATGGCTGGCTGTCTTTTCAAATATCTAATTTGCCCTGCTATCCAAATGTTTATGACTGAATTTTTTTTAGTCTAGTTTAAATTTTTTAGTCTGTTTCAAAATAATATGTGTGATCAGATTGCTTATTATTTTATTGCAGCAATAAATTTATGTTAAATAGTTTGAACAATTGTATAAAAATAAGAGTTTGCATTGTTTTGTCCAAAATATGTATGGTTGAAACATTATCTTAATCTAGTTTGTAATTCAATTTTAAAGCATGGAGAATTAGAAGTTTTTTTGGGGGTACTGTTCTGTTATCGGGACTAGAATCGGAAATGTATGAACCTGTGTTTGTAATGTGCATAGATGTGTATATGTAGACACACACACATACAAATATACAAGCATACATAACTACATTTCTGAACCCGGTCCTGATAACAGAACAGTACCTTTTTTTAATCTTTTTTGAATATTTATAAAAAGGTTAAGCATTTTTCAAACTGCATATCATTTTAAGATTCTAGAAAGGACTTTATGCGGACCTGTATATGGTTGGCACAGAGGTGGCTTTACTCGATCGACACGTAAGTATACATGCGTACACGACTTTAAGGTAGCACTTACGTAACACTTTTCTTGGCAATGTGCAGATATTGCTATTGGATTTGACTGTTGCATTCTCTGCCGAAGATTCGTGATAAATTGAGTATCATACGGAGATATCTTAGATGACGTTATCATATCACTAGGCAACTTGAGAGTTGTGCCGTACACCAGTTCAACACAAGATGACTGTAGATCCTCCTTTACGGCTGTCTGAATACCAAGCATAACAACTGGTAGTGTTTCAGTCAGTGGCGGCTAGTGGCTAAAATTAATGAGGGTGCTGTTCCAAAAAAATGTAACCTTTTTTAAAATTGTGTAAAAGGAAACAAATATGTATAAAAATAAAATTTATTTTTAAACTTCATGAAAATTAATTAAATTTAATAAATTAATGATTTCATTAAACTTCATGAAATCTTACAAGAAAAAAACTAAACATTTCTTAATTACTTTAACCAAAATTGTTACAATTCAATCTTTTTCTATTCATTTAAAAAATAAAATCCATTCTACCTGTTTTAATTTGCGCAAAAAGATCAATACTTTTCTCCTTGATCTCTGGATGACAACTGAGGAAATTTTTCGTTATTGAAAGCAATGCAAGCGCATTTAGTCTCTCCGAATTGCTAGTGCTTCTTATAAAAGTTTTCATTCTTTTCAATGTTGTAAAAGCAGCGTTCTGCCTCTGATGTAGTCATGGGAACTCTCAAGAGAATTTTTATCAGTTTCGCAATTTCATCTAGATTATTTTCGAAGATAAATTTCAGTAGCTCAATTAATTTGCAGTATTTATGGATACCAGACCTACAGTAGAATACTTTTAGTTCAGTTCCAAGCTTTTCTTTGTCAGTCATTGGATATGCTTCAGTAGTCAATACTATTTCTTCTGTGGAAGGTTCATTCCTAAAACTAAGCATTTTTTGTTAAAACAGTTTACAGCTGCTAAGTGTTTAGTGGAAGAATATCTGTGCATTATATCAATACATAGTATAAAGTCACATATTTCCTTAGATTCTGCCATCAGTGTCTTTAAAAAATTCTCACAGAACTTTGAGTTTCTTAATTCTAAAATAGCAGTTTGAAATTTGTTATATATTCATTAACTTTAAACACACTAATTTCTCTGGATGGCATTTAGTTGTATATTATTTCAACATGAGGCATCTGATAAAAAAAGCTGTAACCAAAACTTGAAGTTATCATCATTTAGATATTTTAAAATTCCTGTTGCTTTTGCAATAGTTTGATTTGCATTTGATGTTGATTGAATTTCAGTAAGGCAATCTTTTAAAAGTTGCAAATTTTCATGAACTCTGTTTATGATCCGCATGATGAAGTTCCACCTTGTGGAGGAATACTACACGCGCGGAGTAAAAACAAATCACGTTTTCAATAACATGCCACAATTTTGGCACTGCAAGAGCGACAGTGCTCCTCTCTCTACCCGGCTCGTGTGCTGCTTTCTGTGAGCGCACGCGCAAAACAGAAACACACCACGTCGCTGGAACTGTGAAGCGCGCAGTTCCAAACGAAAACTTTCGTACCTTTTTCACAAAGTGGGCGATGGCTACTGACATTAAGCTTAAGGGGTGAGTGAGTGAGAGATTATGGCGCAAAACCAAAGATGATTATAGTGCGCCAAACACGTGATGGGGTGAGTACAATTGATGAAATTAAAATACAATAAATAAAAACAAGTAGACAAATGTATCAAATCCAGAGGATGAAGTCATATAAGAACAAGTTAAAACCACACATTTAAAATTCAAGATACAATCTTTAAAACAAATTACATTAGGTGATAAAAGCCAGTTTCTTTCAAATAATAAAATAAATTACAATTGACCTCTTTTCCGATTAAACGGTCGAGAGGTAAGTCACAGCTATTAAAATATTTCTGGCGAAGACTATTAAAACATGGACACTCAATTAAAATATGACGAACAGATAAACAAACATTACAATTAAAACACACAGGCTCATTTTCAGCTTTGAGAAGATAGTTATGTGTCACTCTAGTGTGACCAATTCTGAGGCGAGTCAAAAGAGCTTCCTCCTTACGATTTTTGGTTGATTCCCAATGCTCAATTCTAGGTTTTACATGTCTTAACTTGTTTTGAAGCTGAACATCCCACATTTGCTGCCATCTTTTCCAGACTTTTCCCTTGATGACACAGCAGATATCTCTAAAAGGGATAAGGCGACTAGTCAGTTCATCAGCAGATTTGGCTGCAATATCTGCAAGCTCATTTCCCTTTATTCCAGCATGTCCAGGAACCCAGCAGTACAGGACTTCATATCCGCGAATCGTTAAATTTATATGAATTTTCAGGACATCCACTACCACAGGATTCTCAGTGTTGGGAAAAGCTTCCAAAGATTTAAGAGCACTATACGAGTCTGTATAAACTATGAACTTCTTGTGGCAGAGCTTCGAGATGTACAAAAGAGCATAATATATTGCAGTTAGTTCAGATGTTAGGACTGAGCAAGCATGGTGTAGGCATCTGCCCTCAATGTAATCTTCAAATACAAAAGCCATCCCGACATGATCATTTGACTTTGATCCATCTGTGCATATCGGATAATAACTGCTATATTTGTGCCTTTGCTCAGCAAAGAGTTGTCTATAAACGATCTCGTTAGTGCTCGCCTTCACGTTATGTTTGAAAACATCAAGGAGCTGAATCCGTGAAGTTTCCCAAGGTGGAATTTCAAAATCCTGTACTGCTTGGGGGTGCATATCAGAGAGGGAAAGTTTCTCAATGACAGGGCGAACTCTTAAAGGAAAAGTAGGAACAGAGGATGGACGTGTTTCAAATAGTGAGTTACACTCATTATCAAGTAAGCACAGCTTATTGGGATGTTCAGGTTGGGATAAAATATTAAAATATTGTAAAAGGGACAATTGCTCACGCCTCAGATAAAGTGATGGTTCGTTAGAGTCAACTTATAGGCTCTCTACAGGAGAAGTCCTGAAAGCTCCTGAACAAATCCGCAAACCTTGATGGTGAACAGGATCCAGTTTTAACAAAACAGATGAGCGAGCGGATCCATAAACAACTGAGCCATAGTCCAGTCTAGAGCGAAAAAGCGCTCTGTAAATGCGAAGCATGGAGCAACGCTCTGCACCCCAGGAGGTGTTCGCCAACACTTTTAAAATATTTAGTGTTTTTAGACACTTCTTTCTCAGGTTTAAAACATGAGAAAGGAAAGTCAATTTCTGGTCGAACGTCACTCCTAAAAATTTTACTTCGGGCGCAACTGGAATAATTGTATCATTTAGATATAACTCAGGTTCAGGATGGAGACCTCGCTTCCTACAAAAGTGCACGCACACAGTTTTCTGTTTCGAAAAAGTAAATCCCTGTTTGTTTGACCATTCTTGGATCTTATTCAGAGCCATCTGCAATTGCCTCTCTATGTATCTCATGTCTGCTCCTCGACAGCTAATCTGTAAATCATCTACATATAGTGATCCCAAGATGGTAGGAGGAAGTTCTTTTAATACAGAATTTATTTTCAAATTGAACAGCGTTACACTAAGCACACAGCCTTGGGGTACACCCTCTTCCTGTTGAAAAACATCCGAAAAAACAGAGCCAATCCTTTCTTGAAAAGTTCTACTCTTCAAGAAATTCTGAATGAAAATTGGTAGGTTGCCGCGCAAGCCACTCTCGTGAAGATCCCGAAGTATACCGTATCTCCATGCCTTATCATAAGCTTTCTCAATGTCGAAGAATACCGAGACAAGGTGGCTTCTTCTTACAAATGCTTTCCGAATGGAAGTCTCTAGGAGGAGCCTGTTATCCACGGTTGTTCTCCCCTTTCGAAAACCACTTTGATAAGGCGATATAATATTATTCTTTTCCAAGAAGTAGACTAGGCGGCTGTTTACCATCTTTTCAAACAGTTTGCAAACACAGCTGGTAAGGGCAATTGGCCGATAGTTCGAGGGATTCCTCGGGTCTTTCCCTGGCTTCGCAATAGGAATGACAACAGCTCTCCTCCATGCACTGGGAAATGTACGCTCCTTCCACACTCTATTGTAAAGTGTGAGAAGGGCACTCAGTGACTTACAGGACAGATGCTTTAGCATTTCATAATACACGACATCCAGACCCGGACAAGACCTATGTGTCTGCAACAAAGCTCTCTTTAATTCAACCATAGTAAAGCCTCTATTGTACGGCTCAAAGTTGGAAGAGTTGAAAGCGATGGGATTTTTCTCAGAGTGTTGCTTGATAGAAAGAAATGCAGGTGAGTAATTTCGGCTGGAAGAAACGGCAGCAAATGTCTCACCAATTGTATTTGCAATTTCTTCTATGGAGCTAATCACTCGGCCATCTTTTTCCAGAAAGGAAAGTGAGTGGTCTTTATACATTCCGCATGCTTTTCGAACTCTCTCCCAAACCCGCTTACTAGGCGTAGAGGATGTTATTGAGGACACATATGAAATCCAGGAATCCCTCTGGCTCTGCCTTCTTACTTTCCGTGCATTTGCTTTGGCTCTTTTAAAAGCTATGAGGTTTCGCAGAGTAGGATATCTACGAAAAATACCCCATGCTTTTTTCTGTTTTTTCAGTGCTTCATGACAGTCGCGAGTCCACCACGGTTTCGAATATTTTAGTGTTTTTCCTGATGTTCTAGGAATCGAAAGCATAGCTGCCTGAATAATAGTATTAGTAACAGCTTCAACAGCGTCATCGATATGCACACCTTCTACCATTTCCTCCGTCAGCTCTGCAACGGAAGAGAAGAGTTCCCAGTCTGTCCTGTCCAGGATAAAACGAGGGACTCTCGACACGGGGTTTGCTCCTCTTCGTGCAAGAGACACAAAAATAGGATAATGATCGCTGTTGTACAGGTCATTTCCGACACTAAAAGTGCAAAATGGCAACAGAGATGGTGAACAGATGGCAAGATCGAGAGCGTGGAATGTCCTTGAAGGCTCATGGAAGTACGTATCTTGCGCATTATTTAGGAGACAAAGGCTATGATCTTCGATCATCTGCTCAATTTGTCTTCCTCGGCAATTTGTATCTTTACTTCCCCAGAGTGGACTATGGCCGTTAAAATCTCCTATTATGATAAAAGGTTCAGGCAGCTGCTCTATTAGATTATTTAAATCTTGCTGATAAATGTGCTCATTTGGAGGCAAATACAAAGAAACAAATGAAACAACAATATCAAAATTTACTTGAGTAGCGACAACTTGGAGGGATGTCGTCAAAGGAAGTACATTTGAGGGATAATCCAGTGAGGAGAGGAGACCTACTCCTCCACTGGCACGCTCACCTGCAAGGTTATCCTTCCTGACGAAAGAAAACCTCCGAAGTTTTGCATGGTGTTCTGGTTTCAGATTTGTTTCCTGTATTGCGAAGCACACAGGATGGTACACATTTATTATAGATTTGATGTCAAGCAAATTTCGGTGGAAACCGCGACAGTTCCATGACACGAGGGTGGCCATTATGAATGGTTTTTGTTTTTCCTGTGCTGTTCTTTTGTTTTTCGTGGAAGTAGATGCCTGGGAAATTCCAGACCCTCTTCCACTTCCATAAAGTCTGAATCCGCAGATTCAGAAATCATGTCATCAAGAGAGCTATTGCTGCGACTTCTATTTTTATTTGATATTTTTTGTGTGGCAGTTTTCGGCTTACTTTGAATAACTGTTTCTTTCTTTTGTACTATATGGGTTGCATTTTCTTTTTTCTTGTTGGATGTAGACGGTTGGGTTTTATTTGGTAGGGTCTCTGTGCCTATTGATGTTTGGGTGGCAACTGTACGATATGATTTAACAGCACTGGCGTATGATGAATTTGGTCGAAGCTGTGTGCTCTGGACTAGTCTTCTGGCTTCGGCGTAAGAGATGTTCCTAGTAACTTTTGTAGTCTGGATTTCTTTTTCCGATTTCCATTTTGGGCACAAGCGAGAAAATGCTGGGTGGTCACCCTTGCAATTTATACACAAAGGCGCAGCGGTACAATTATCAGAATCGTGGCCAATCTGTGAGCATCGGGCGCATGTGAGGCTGCCACGACAAGACGTCTTAGAATGGCCGAAACGCTGGCATTGGAAACATCGCATAGGGTTTGGAATATAAGGTCTTACAGGAATATTTAGATATCCGGCCTTAATATTCTTAGGCAGATCAGGTGTGTTGAAGGAAGGCACTCTAGGAAAGCGGGAGAAATACCTTATAAGGAGAAAAAATTTTCCCCTAAGTACAGGACTGAAAATGTTTTTCAATCGCGCGATCTGTTATTGATATTGAATTACAGTCGTGCGATAATTTCGCAGTAAAGATACATCTCCGATGACTATCCAAGATTCTAGAAACTTTGGTCTTATATAGAGATATATAATAGAAATAGTCTTATAGAAAGGTCTTATAGAAATAATGCTTAATATCAATATTTATTTATAATCTCAGAACTATTGGTCACTTCCAGAAGTGGTCGTTAGAGAGGCGATATTCTATATATTTATTTACTGATACTGTCAGATTCCAAAATTTGTTTATATTCTCAGAAATATTGGACGGAAGGTGGTCGTCCCATACATGCAAAATTTTACATTTCATTAAAAGTGAATTCGGCATTATTTAACTATTTCCCTATTAATTAATTAAATAGATAAAGAAAAAAATTAGGAAATAGTACTGTTTATTACGGAATAATGTAGGAAGTTCTACAGAACTATATTCTTTCGCGTCATTGCACATTGTATCCGGCAAACTACTAGTTCCTCGTATTCTTCCGCAAATCCGTAAACATTTGTCTGATTTGAAACGAAATCCAAAATGGCTGCGCCATGAGGTTAACTTGTATGGATAATTTTTGTTGCATGAAAGGTAAGTTCAGTTGCAATACTTGTATGTTTACTTTTTTTGCTTTTCGAATTTATGTTATTTATGTCATTTTGACAATGTTTCACAGCTTTATGAATTGTTTCCATTCTGTCGTGAATTACGTATATCTCAATGGCTGGCTGTCTTTTCAAATATCTAATTTGCCCTGCTATCCAAATGTTTATGACTGAATTTTTTTTAGTCTAGTTTACATTTTTTAGTCTGTTTCAAAATAATATGTGTGATCAGATTGCTTATTATTTTATTGCAGCAATAAATTTATGTTAAATAGTTTGAACAATTGTATAAAAATAAGAGTTTGCATTGTTTTGTCCAAAATATGTATGGTTGAAACATTATCTTAATCTAGTTTGTAATTCAATTTTAAAGCATGGAGAATTAGAAGTTTTTTGGGGGGTACTGTTCTGTTATCGGGACTAGAATCGGAAATGTATGAACCTGTGTTTGTAATGTGCATAGATGTGTATATGTAGACACACACACATACAAATATACAAGCATACATAAATACATTTCTGAACCCGGTCCTGATAACAGAACAGTACCTTTTTTTAATCTTTTTTGAATATTTTATAAAAAGGTTAAGCATTTTTCAAACTGCATATCATTTTAAGATTCTAGAAAGGACTTTATGCGGACCTGTATATGGTTGGCACAGAGGTGGCTTTACTCGATCGACACGTAAGTATACATGCGTACACGACTTTAAGGTAGCACTTACGTAACACTTTTCTTGGCAATGTGCAGATGTTGCTATTGGATTTGACTGTTGCATTCTCTGCCGAAGATTCGTGATAAATTGAGTATCATACGGAGATATCTTAGATGACGTTATCATATCACTAGGCAACTTGAGAGTTGTGCCGTACACCAGTTCAACACAAGATGACTGTAGATCCTCCTTTACGGCTGTCTGAATACCAAGCATAACAACTGGTAGTGTTTCAGTCAGTGGCGGCTAGTGGCTAAAATTAATGAGGGTGCTGTTCCAAAAAAATGTAACCTTTTTTAAAATTGTGTAAAAGGAAACAAATATGTATAAAAATAAAATTTATTTTTAAACTTCATGAAAATTAATTTAATTTAATAAATTAATGATTTCATTAAACTTCATGAAATCTTACAAGAAAAAAACTAAACATTTCTTAATTACTTTAACCAAAATTGTTACAATTCAATCTTTTTCTATTCATTTAAAAAATAAAATCCATTCTACTTATTTTAATTTGCGCAAAAAGATCAATACTTTTCTCCTTGATCTCTGGATGACAACTGAGGAAATTTTTCGTTATTGAAAGCAATGCAAGCGCATTTAGTCTCTCCGAATTGCTAGTGCTTCTTATAAAAGTTTTCATTCTTTTCAATGTTGTAAAAGCAGCGTTCTGCCTCTGATGTAGTCATGGGAACTCTCAAGAGAATTTTTATCAGTTTCGCAATTTCATCTAGATTATTTTCGAAGATAAATTTCAGTAGCTCAATTAATTTGCAGTATTTATGGATACCAGACCTACAGTAGAATACTTTTAGTTCAGTTCCAAGCTTTTCTTTGTCAGTCATTGGATATGCTTCAGTAGTCAATACTATTTCTTCTGTGGAAGGTTCATTCCTAAAACTAAGCATTTTTTGTTAAAACAGTTTACAGCTGCTAAGTGTTTAGTGGAAGAATATCTGTGCATTATATCAATACATAGTATAAAGTCACATATTTCCTTAGATTCTGCCATCAGTGTCTTTAAAAAATTCTCACAGAACTTTGAGTTTCTTAATTCTAAAATAGCAGTTTGAAATTTGTTATATATTCATTAACTTTAAACACACTAATTTCTCTGGATGGCATTTAGTTGTATATTATTTCAACATGAGGCATCTGATAAAAAAAGCTGTAACCAAAACTTGAAGTTATCATCATTTAGATATTTTAAAATTCCTGTTGCTTTTGCAATAGTTTGATTTGCATTTGATGTTGATTGAATTTCAGTAAGGCAATCTTTTAAAAGTTGCAAATTTTCATGAACTCTGTTTATGATCCGCATGATGAAGTTCCACCTTGTGGAGGAATACTACACGCGCGGAGTAAAAACAAATCACGTTTTCAATAACATGCCACAATTTTGGCACTGCAAGAGCGACAGTGCTCCTCTCTCTACCCGGCTCGTGTGCTGCTTTCTGTGAGCGCACGCGCAAAACAGAAACACACCACGTCGCTGGAACTGTGAAGCGCGCAGTTCCAAACGAAAACTTTCGTACCTTTTTCACAAAGTGGGCGATGGCTACTGACATTAAGCTTAAGGGGTGAGTGAGTGAGAGATTATGGCGCAAAACCAAAGATGATTATAGTGCGCCAAACACGTGATGGGGTGAGTACAATTGATGAAATTAAAATACAATAAATAAAAACAAGTAGACAAATGTATCAAATCCAGAGGATGAAGTCATATAAGAACAAGTTAAAACCACACATTTAAAATTCAAGATACAATCTTTAAAACAAATTACATTAGGTGATAAAAGCCAGTTTCTTTCAAATAATAAAATAAATTACAATTGACCTCTTTTCCGATTAAACGGTCGAGAGGTAAGTCACAGCTATTAAAATATTTCTGGCGAAGACTATTAAAACATGGACACTCAATTAAAATATGACGAACAGATAAACAAACATTACAATTAAAACACACAGGCTCATTTTCAGCTTTGAGAAGATAGTTATGTGTCACTCTAGTGTGACCAATTCTGAGGCGAGTCAAAAGAGCTTCCTCCTTACGATTTTTGGTTGATTCCCAATGCTCAATTCTAGGTTTTACATGTCTTAACTTGTTTTGAAGCTGAACATCCCACATTTGCTGCCATCTTTTCCAGACTTTTCCCTTGATGACACAGCAGATATCTCTAAAAGGGATAAGGCGACTAGTCAGTTCATCAGCAGATTTGGCTGCAATATCTGCAAGCTCATTTCCCTTTATTCCAGCATGTCCAGGAACCCAGCAGTACAGGACTTCATATCCGCGAATCGTTAAATTTATATGAATTTTCAGGACATCCACTACCACAGGATTCTCAGTGTTGGGAAAAGCTTCCAAAGATTTAAGAGCACTATACGAGTCTGTATAAACTATGAACTTCTTGTGGCAGAGCTTCGAGATGTACAAAAGAGCATAATATATTGCAGTTAGTTCAGATGTTAGGACTGAGCAAGCATGGTGTAGGCATCTGCCCTCAATGTAATCTTCAAATACAAAAGCCATCCCGACATGATCATTTGACTTTGATCCATCTGTGCATATCGGATAATAACTGCTATATTTGTGCCTTTGCTCAGCAAAGAGTTGTCTATAAACGATCTCGTTAGTGCTCGCCTTCACGTTATGTTTGAAAACATCAAGGAGCTGAATCCGTGAAGTTTCCCAAGGTGGAATTTCAAAATCCTGTACTGCTTGGGGGTGCATATCAGAGAGGGAAAGTTTCTCAATGACAGGGCGAACTCTTAAAGGAAAAGTAGGAACAGAGGATGGACGTGTTTCAAATAGTGAGTTACACTCATTATCAAGTAAGCACAGCTTATTGGGATGTTCAGGTTGGGATAAAATATTAAAATATTGTAAAAGGGACAATTGCTCACGCCTCAGATAAAGTGATGGTTCGTTAGAGTCAACTTATAGGCTCTCTACAGGAGAAGTCCTGAAAGCTCCTGAACAAATCCGCAAACCTTGATGGTGAACAGGATCCAGTTTTAACAAAACAGATGAGCGAGCGGATCCATAAACAACTGAGCCATAGTCCAGTCTAGAGCGAAAAAGCGCTCTGTAAATGCGAAGCATGGAGCAACGCTCTGCACCCCAGGAGGTGTTCGCCAACACTTTTAAAATATTTAGTGTTTTTAGACACTTCTTTCTCAGGTTTAAAACATGAGAAAGGAAAGTCAATTTCTGGTCGAACGTCACTCCTAAAAATTTTACTTCGGGCGCAACTGGAATAATTGTATCATTTAGATATAACTCAGGTTCAGGATGGAGACCTCGCTTCCTACAAAAGTGCACGCACACAGTTTTCTGTTTCGAAAAAGTAAATCCCTGTTTGTTTGACCATTCTTGGATCTTATTCAGAGCCATCTGCAATTGCCTCTCTATGTATCTCATGTCTGCTCCTCGACAGCTAATCTGTAAATCATCTACATATAGTGATCCCAAGATGGTAGGAGGAAGTTCTTTTAATACAGAATTTATTTTCAAATTGAACAGCGTTACACTAAGCACACAGCCTTGGGGTACACCCTCTTCCTGTTGAAAAACATCCGAAAAAACAGAGCCAATCCTTTCTTGAAAAGTTCTACTCTTCAAGAAATTCTGAATGAAAATTGGTAGGTTGCCGCGCAAGCCACTCTCGTGAAGATCCCGAAGTATACCGTATCTCCATGCCTTATCATAAGCTTTCTCAATGTCGAAGAATACCGAGACAAGGTGGCTTCTTCTTACAAATGCTTTCCGAATGGAAGTCTCTATGAGGAGCCTGTTATCCACGGTTGTTCTCCCCTTTCGAAAACCACTTTGATAAGGCGATATAATATTATTCTTTTCCAAGAAGTAGACTAGGCGGCTGTTTACCATCTTTTCAAACAGTTTGCAAACACAGCTGGTAAGGGCAATTGGCCGATAGTTCGAGGGATTCCTCGGGTCTTTCCCTGGCTTCGCAATAGGAATGACAACAGCTCTCCTCCATGCACTGGGAAATGTACGCTCCTTCCACACTCTATTGTAAAGTGTGAGAAGGGCACTCAGTGACTTACAGGACAGATGCTTTAGCATTTCATAATACACGCCATCCAGACCCGGACAAGACCTATGTGTCTGCAACAAAGCTCTCTTTAATTCAACCATAGTAAAGCCTCTATTGTACGGCTCAAAGTTGGAAGAGTTGAAAGCGATGGGATTTTTCTCAGAGTGTTGCTTGATAGAAAGAAATGCAGGTGAGTAATTTCGGCTGGAAGAAACGGCAGCAAATGTCTCACCAATTGTATTTGCAATTTCTTCTATGGAGCTAATCACTCGGCCATCTTTTTCCAGAAAGGAAAGTGAGTGGTCTTTATACATTCCGCATGCTTTTCGAACTCTTTCCCAAACCCGCTTACTAGGCGTAGAGGATGTTATTGAGGACACATATGAAATCCAGGAATCCCTCTGGCTCTGCCTTCTTACTTTCCGTGCATTTGCTTTGGCTCTTTTAAAAGCTATGAGGTTTCGCAGAGTAGGATATCTACGAAAAATACCCCATGCTTTTTTCTGTTTTTTCAGTGCTTCATGACAGTCGCGAGTCCACCACGGTTTCGAATATTTTAGTGTTTTTCCTGATGTTCTAGGAATCGAAAGCATAGCTGCCTGAATAATAGTATTAGTAACAGCTTCAACAGCGTCATCGATATGCACACCTTCTACCATTTCCTCCGTCAGCTCTGCAACGGAAGAGAAGAGTTCCCAGTCTGTCCTGTCCAGGATAAAACGAGGGACTCTCGACACGGGGTTTGCTCCTCTTCGTGCAAGAGACACAAAAATAGGATAATGATCGCTGTTGTACAGGTCATTTCCGACACTAAAAGTGCAAAATGGCAACAGAGATGGTGAACACATGGCAAGATCGAGAGCGTGGAATGTCCTTGAAGGCTCATGGAAGTACGTATCTTGCGCATTATTTAGGAGACAAAGGCTATGATCTTCGATCATCTGCTCAATTTGTCTTCCTCGGCAATTTGTATCTTTACTTCCCCAGAGTGGACTATGGCCGTTAAAATCTCCTATTATGATAAAAGGTTCAGGCAGCTGCTCTATTAGATTATTTAAATCTTGCTGATAAATGTGCTCATTTGGAGGCAAATACAAAGAAACAAATGAAACAACAATATCAAAATTTACTTGAGTAGCGACAACTTGGAGGGATGTCGTCAAAGGAAGTACATTTGAGGGATAATCCAGTGAGGAGAGGAGACCTACTCCTCCACTGGCACGCTCACCTGCAAGGTTATCCTTCCTGACGAAAGAAAACCTCCGAAGTTTTGCATGGTGTTCTGGTTTCAGATTTGTTTCCTGTATTGCGAAGCACACAGGATGGTACACATTTATTATAGATTTGATGTCAAGCAAATTTCGGTGGAAACCGCGACAGTTCCATGACACGAGGGTGGCCATTATGAATGGTTTTTGTTTTTCCTGTGCTGTTCTTTTGTTTTTCGTGGAAGTAGATGCCTGGGAAATTCCAGACCCTCTTCCACTTCCATAAAGTCTGAATCCGCAGATTCAGAAATCATGTCATCAAGAGAGCTATTGCTGCGACTTCTATTTTTATTTGATATTTTTTGTGTGGCAGTTTTCGGCTTACTTTGAATAACTGTTTCTTTCTTTTGTACTATATGGGTTGCATTTTCTTTTTTCTTGTTGGATGTAGACGGTTGGGTTTTATTTGGTAGGGTCTCTGTGCCTATTGATGTTTGGGTGGCAACTGTACGATATGATTTAACAGCACTGGCGTATGATGAATTTGGTCGAAGCTGTGTGCTCTGGACTAGTCTTCTGGCTTCGGCGTAAGAGATGTTCCTAGTAACTTTTGTAGTCTGGATTTCTTTTTCCGATTTCCATTTTGGGCACAAGCGAGAAAATGCTGGGTGGTCACCCTTGCAATTTATACACAAAGGCGCAGCGGTACAATTATCAGAATCGTGGCCAATCTGTGAGCATCGGGCGCATGTGAGGCTGCCACGACAAGACGTCTTAGAATGGCCGAAACGCTGGCATTGGAAACATCGCATAGGGTTTGGAATATAAGGTCTTACAGGAATATTTAGATATCCGGCCTTAATATTCTTAGGCAGATCAGGTGTGTTGAAGGAAGGCACTCTAGGAAAGCGGGAGAAATACCTTATAAGGAGAAAAAATTTTCCCCTAAGTACAGGACTGAAAATGTTTTTCAATCGCGCGATCTGTTATTGATATTGAATTACAGTCGTGCGATAATTTCGCAGTAAAGATACATCTCCGATGACTATCCAAGATTCTAGAAACTTTGGTCTTATATAGAGATATATAATAGAAATAGTCTTATAGAAAGGTCTTATAGAAATAATGCTTAATATCAATATTTATTTATAATCTCAGAACTATTGGTCACTTCCAGAAGTGGTCGTTAGAGAGGCGATATTCTATATATTTATTTACTGATACTGTCAGATTCCAAAATTTGTTTATATTCTCAGAAATATTGGACGGAAGGTGGTCGTCCCATACATGCAAAATTTTACATTTCATTAAAAGTGAATTCGGCATTATTTAACTATTTCCCTATTAATTAATTAAATAGATAAAGAAAAAAATTAGGAAATAGTACTGTTTATTACGGAATAATGTAGGAAGTTCTACAGAACTATATTCTTTCGCGTCATTGCACATTGTATCCGGCAAACTACTAGTTCCTCGTATTCTTCCGCAAATCCGTAAACATTTGTCTGATTTGAAACGAAATCCAAAATGGCTGCGCCATGAGGTTAACTTGTATGGATAATTTTTGTTGCATGAAAGGTAAGTTCAGTTGCAATACTTGTATGTTTACTTTTTTTGCTTTTCGAATTTATGTTATTTATGTCATTTTGACAATGTTTCACAGCTTTATGAATTGTTTCCATTCTGTCGTGAATTACGTATATCTCAATGGCTGGCTGTCTTTTCAAATATCTAATTTGCCCTGCTATCCAAATGTTTATGACTGAATTTTTTTTAGTCTAGTTTACATTTTTTAGTCTGTTTCAAAATAATATGTGTGATCAGATTGCTTATTATTTTATTGCAGCAATAAATTTATGTTAAATAGTTTGAACAATTGTATAAAAATAAGAGTTTGCATTGTTTTGTCCAAAATATGTATGGTTGAAACATTATCTTAATCTAGTTTGTAATTCAATTTTAAAGCATGGAGAATTAGAAGTTTTTTGGGGGGTACTGTTCTGTTATCGGGACTAGAATCGGAAATGTATGAACCTGTGTTTGTAATGTGCATAGATGTGTATATGTAGACACACACACATACAAATATACAAGCATACATAAATACATTTCTGAACCCGGTCCTGATAACAGAACAGTACCTTTTTTTAATCTTTTTTGAATATTTTATAAAAAGGTTAAGCATTTTTCAAACTGCATATCATTTTAAGATTCTAGAAAGGACTTTATGCGGACCTGTATATGGTTGGCACAGAGGTGGCTTTACTCGATCGACACGTAAGTATACATGCGTACACGACTTTAAGGTAGCACTTACGTAACACTTTTCTTGGCAATGTGCAGATGTTGCTATTGGATTTGACTGTTGCATTCTCTGCCGAAGATTCGTGATAAATTGAGTATCATACGGAGATATCTTAGATGACGTTATCATATCACTAGGCAACTTGAGAGTTGTGCCGTACACCAGTTCAACACAAGATGACTGTAGATCCTCCTTTACGGCTGTCTGAATACCAAGCATAACAACTGGTAGTGTTTCAGTCAGTGGCGGCTAGTGGCTAAAATTAATGAGGGTGCTGTTCCAAAAAAATGTAACCTTTTTTAAAATTGTGTAAAAGGAAACAAATATGTATAAAAATAAAATTTATTTTTAAACTTCATGAAAATTAATTTAATTTAATAAATTAATGATTTCATTAAACTTCATGAAATCTTACAAGAAAAAAACTAAACATTTCTTAATTACTTTAACCAAAATTGTTACAATTCAATCTTTTTCTATTCATTTAAAAATAAAATCCATTCTACTTGTTTTAATTTGCGCAAAAAGATCAATACTTTTCTCCTTGATCTCTGGATGACAACTGAGGAAATTTTTCGTTATTGAAAGCAATGCAAGCGCATTTAGTCTCTCCGAATTGCTAGTGCTTCTTATAAAAGTTTTCATTCTTTTCAATGTTGTAAAAGCAGCGTTCTGCCTCTGATGTAGTCATGGGAACTCTCAAGAGAATTTTTATCAGTTTCGCAATTTCATCTAGATTATTTTCGAAGATAAATTTCAGTAGCTCAATTAATTTGCAGTATTTATGGATACCAGACCTACAGTAGAATACTTTTAGTTCAGTTCCAAGCTTTTCTTTGTCAGTCATTGGATATGCTTCAGTAGTCAATACTATTTCTTCTGTGGAAGGTTCATTCCTAAAACTAAGCATTTTTTGTTAAAACAGTTTACAGCTGCTAAGTGTTTAGTGGAAGAATATCTGTGCATTATATCAATACATAGTATAAAGTCACATATTTCCTTAGATTCTGCCATCAGTGTCTTTAAAAAATTCTCACAGAACTTTGAGTTTCTTAATTCTAAAATAGCAGTTTGAAATTTGTTATATATTCATTAACTTTAAACACACTAATTTCTCTGGATGGCATTTAGTTGTATATTATTTCAACATGAGGCATCTGATAAAAAAAGCTGTAACCAAAACTTGAAGTTATCATCATTTAGATATTTTAAAATTCCTGTTGCTTTTGCAATAGTTTGATTTGCATTTGATGTTGATTGAATTTCAGTAAGGCAATCTTTTAAAAGTTGCAAATTTTCATGAACTCTGTTTATGATCCGCATGATGAAGTTCCACCTTGTGGAGGAATACTACACGCGCGGAGTAAAAACAAATCACGTTTTCAATAACATGCCACAATTTTGGCACTGCAAGAGCGACAGTGCTCCTCTCTCTACCCGGCTCGTGTGCTGCTTTCTGTGAGCGCACGCGCAAAACAGAAACACACCACGTCGCTGGAACTGTGAAGCGCGCAGTTCCAAACGAAAACTTTCGTACCTTTTTCACAAAGTGGGCGATGGCTACTGACATTAAGCTTAAGGGGTGAGTGAGTGAGAGATTATGGCGCAAAACCAAAGATGATTATAGTGCGCCAAACACGTGATGGGGTGAGTACAATTGATGAAATTAAAATACAATAAATAAAAACAAGTAGACAAATGTATCAAATCCAGAGGATGAAGTCATATAAGAACAAGTTAAAACCACACATTTAAAATTCAAGATACAATCTTTAAAACAAATTACATTAGGTGATAAAAGCCAGTTTCTTTCAAATAATAAAATAAATTACAATTGACCTCTTTTCCGATTAAACGGTCGAGAGGTAAGTCACAGCTATTAAAATATTTCTGGCGAAGACTATTAAAACATGGACACTCAATTAAAATATGACGAACAGATAAACAAACATTACAATTAAAACACACAGGCTCATTTTCAGCTTTGAGAAGATAGTTATGTGTCACTCTAGTGTGACCAATTCTGAGGCGAGTCAAAAGAGCTTCCTCCTTACGATTTTTGGTTGATTCCCAATGCTCAATTCTAGGTTTTACATGTCTTAACTTGTTTTGAAGCTGAACATCCCACATTTGCTGCCATCTTTTCCGGACTTTTCCCTTGATGACACAGCAGATATCTCTAAAAGGGATAAGGCGACTAGTCAGTTCATCAGCAGATTTGGCTGCAATATCTGCAAGCTCATTTCCCTTTATTCCAGCATGTCCAGGAACCCAGCAGTACAGGACTTCATATCCGCGAATCGTTAAATTTATATGAATTTTCAGGACATCCACTACCACAGGATTCTCAGTGTTGGGAAAAGCTTCCAAAGATTTAAGAGCACTATACGAGTCTGTATAAACTATGAACTTCTTGTGGCAGAGCTTCGAGATGTACAAAAGAGCATAATATATTGCAGTTAGTTCAGATGTTAGGACTGAGCAAGCATGGTGTAGGCATCTGCCCTCAATGTAATCTTCAAATACAAAAGCCATCCCGACATGATCATTTGACTTTGATCCATCTGTGCATATCGGATAATAACTGCTATATTTGTGCCTTTGCTCAGCAAAGAGTTGTCTATAAACGATCTCGTTAGTGCTCGCCTTCACGTTATGTTTGAAAACATCAAGGAGCTGAATCCGTGAAGTTTCCCAAGGTGGAATTTCAAAATCCTGTACTGCTTGGGGGTGCATATCAGAGAGGGAAAGTTTCTCAATGACAGGGCGAACTCTTAAAGGAAAAGTAGGAACAGAGGATGGACGTGTTTCAAATAGTGAGTTACACTCATTATCAAGTAAGCACAGCTTATTGGGATGTTCAGGTTGGGATAAAATATTAAAATATTGTAAAAGGGACAATTGCTCACGCCTCAGATAAAGTGATGGTTCGTTAGAGTCAACTTATAGGCTCTCTACAGGAGAAGTCCTGAAAGCTCCTGAACAAATTCGCAAACCTTGATGGTGAACAGGATCCAGTTTTAACAAAACAGATGAGCGAGCGGATCCATAAACAACTGAGCCATAGTCCAGTCTAGAGCGAAAAAGCGCTCTGTAAATGCGAAGCATGGAGCAACGCTCTGCACCCCAGGAGGTGTTCGCCAACACTTTTAAAATATTTAGTGTTTTTAGACACTTCTTTCTCAGGTTTAAAACATGAGAAAGGAAAGACAATTTCTGGTCGAACGTCACTTCTAAAAATTTTACTTCGGGCGCAACTGGAATAATTGTATCATTTAGATATAACTCAGGTTCAGGATGGAGACCTCGCTTCCTACAAAAGTGCACGCACACAGTTTTCTGTTTCGAAAAAGTAAATCCCTGTTTGTTTGACCATTCTTGGATCTTATTCAGAGCCATCTGCAATTGCCTCTCTATGTATCTCATGTCTGCTCCTCGACAGCTAATCTGTAAATCATCTACATATAGTGATCCCAAGATGGTAGGAGGAAGTTCTTTTAATACAGAATTTATTTTCAAATTGAACAGCGTTACACTAAGCACACAGCCTTGGGGTACACCCTCTTCCTGTTGAAAAACATCCGAAAAAACAGAGCCAATCCTTTCTTGAAAAGTTCTACTCTTCAAGAAATTCTGAATGAAAATTGGTAGGTTGCCGCGCAAGCCACTCTCGTGAAGATCCCGAAGTATACCGTATCTCCATGCCTTATCATAAGCTTTCTCAATGTCGAAGAATACCGAGACAAGGTGGCTTCTTCTTACAAATGCTTTCCGAATGGAAGTCTCTAGGAGGAGCCTGTTATCCACGGTTGTTCTCCCCTTTCGAAAACCACTTTGATAAGGCGATATAATATTATTCTTTTCCAAGAAGTAGACTAGGCGGCTGTTTACCATCTTTTCAAACAGTTTGCAAACACAGCTGGTAAGGGCAATTGGCCGATAGTTCGAGGGATTCCTCGGGTCTTTCCCTGGCTTCGCAATAGGAATGACAACAGCTCTCCTCCATGCACTGGGAAATGTACGCTCCTTCCACACTCTATTGTAAAGTGTGAGAAGGGCACTCAGTGACTTACAGGACAGATGCTTTAGCATTTCATAATACACGCCATCCAGACCCGGACAAGACCTATGTGTCTGCAACAAAGCTCTCTTTAATTCAACCATAGTAAAGCCTCTATTGTACGGCTCAAAGTTGGAAGAGTTGAAAGCGATGGGATTTTTCTCAGAGTGTTGCTTGATAGAAAGAAATGCAGGTGAGTAATTTCGGCTGGAAGAAACGGCAGCAAATGTCTCACCAATTGTATTTGCAATTTCTTCTATGGAGCTAATCACTCGGCCATCTTTTTCCAGAAAGAAAGTGAGTGGTCTTTATACATTCCGCATGCTTTTCGAACTCTTTCCCAAACCCGCTTACTAGGCGTAGAGGATGTTATTGAGGACACATATGAAATCCAGGAATCCCTCTGGCTCTGCCTTCTTACTTTCCGTGCATTTGCTTTGGCTCTTTTATAAGCTATGAGGTTTCGCAGAGTAGGATATCTACGAAAAATACCCCATGTTTTTTTCTGTTTTTTCAGTGCTTCATGACAGTCGCGAGTCCACCACGGTTTCGAATATTTTAGTGTTTTTCCTGATGTTCTAGGAATCGAAAGCATAGCTGCCTGAATAATAGTATTAGTAACAGCTTCAACAGCGTCATCGATATGCACACCTTCTACCATTTCCTCCGTCAGCTCTGCAACGGAAGAGAAGAGTTCCCAGTCTGTCCTGTCCAGGATAAAACGAGGGACTCTCGACACGGGGTTTGCTCCTCTTCGTGCAAGAGACACAAAAATAGGATAATGATCGCTGTTGTACAGGTCATTTCCGACACTAAAAGTGCAAAATGGCAACAGAGATGGTGAACAGATGGCAAGATCGAGAGCGTGGAATGTCCTTGAAGGCTCATGGAAGTACGTATCTTGCGCATTATTTAGGAGACAAAGGCTATGATCTTCGATCATCTGCTCAATTTGTCTTCCTCGGCAATTTGTATCTTTACTTCCCCAGAGTGGACTATGGCCGTTAAAATCTCCTATTATGATAAAAGGTTCAGGCAGCTGCTCTATTAGATTATTTAAATCTTGCTGATAAATGTGCTCATTTGGAGGCAAATACAAAGAAACAAATGAAACAACAATATCAAAATTTACTTGAGTAGCGACAACTTGGAGGGATGTCGTCAAAGGAAGTACATTTGAGGGATAATCCAGTGAGGAGAGGAGACCTACTCCTCCACTGGCACGCTCACCTGCAAGGTTATCCTTCCTGACGAAAGAAAACCTCCGAAGTTTTGCATGGTGTTCTGGTTTCAGATTTGTTTCCTGTATTGCGAAGCACACAGGATGGTACACATTTATTATAGATTTGATGTCAAGCAAATTTCGGTGGAAACCGCGACAGTTCCATGACACGAGGGTGGCCATTATGAATGGTTTTTGTTTTTCCTGTGCTGTTCTTTTGTTTTTCGTGGAAGTAGATGCCTGGGAAATTCCAGACCCTCTTCCACTTCCATAAAGTCTGAATCCGCAGATTCAGAAATCATGTCATCAAGAGAGCTATTGCTGCGACTTCTATTTTTATTTGATATTTTTTGTGTGGCAGTTTTCGGCTTACTTTGAATAACTGTTTCTTTCTTTTGTACTATATGGGTTGCATTTTCTTTTTTCTTGTTGGATGTAGACGGTTGGGTTTTATTTGGTAGGGTCTCTGTGCCTATTGATGTTTGGGTGGCAACTGTACGATATGATTTAACAGCACTGGCGTATGATGAATTTGGTCGAAGCTGTGTGCTCTGGACTAGTCTTCTGGCTTCGGCGTAAGAGATGTTCCTAGTAACTTTTGTAGTCTGGATTTCTTTTTCCGATTTCCATTTTGGGCACAAGCGAGAAAATGCTGGGTGGTCACCCTTGCAATTTATACACAAAGGCGCAGCGGTACAATTATCAGAATCGTGGCCAATCTGTGAGCATCGGGCGCATGTGAGGCTGCCACGACAAGACGTCTTAGAATGGCCGAAACGCTGGCATTGGAAACATCGCATAGGGTTTGGAATATAAGGTCTTACAGGAATATTTAGATATCCGGCCTTAATATTCTTAGGCAGATCAGGTGTGTTGAAGGAAGGCACTCTAGGAAAGCGGGAGAAATACCTTATAAGGAGAAAAAATTTTCCCCTAAGTACAGGACTGAAAATGTTTTTCAATCGCGCGATCTGTTATTGATATTGAATTACAGTCGTGCGATAATTTCGCAGTAAAGATACATCTCCGATGACTATCCAAGATTCTAGAAACTTTGGTCTTATATAGAGATATATAATAGAAATAGTCTTATAGAAAGGTCTTATAGAAATAATGCTTAATATCAATATTTATTTATAATCTCAGAACTATTGGTCACTTCCAGAAGTGGTCGTTTGAGAGGCGATATTCTATATATTTATTTACTGATACTGTCAGATTCCAAAATTTGTTTATATTCTCAGAAATATTGGACGGAAGGTGGTCGTCCCATACATGCAAAATTTTACATTTCATTAAAAGTGAATTCGGCATTATTTAACTATTTCCCTATTAATTAATTAAATAGATAAAGAAAAAAATTAGGAAATAGTACTGTTTATTACGGAATAATGTAGGAAGTTCTACAGAACTATATTCTTTCGCGTCATTGCACATTGTATCCGGCAAACTACTAGTTCCTCGTATTCTTCCGCAAATCCGTAAACATTTGTCTGATTTGAAACGAAATCCAAAATGGCTGCGCCATGAGGTTAACTTGTATGGATAATTTTTGTTGCATGAAAGGTAAGTTCAGTTGCAATACTTGTATGTTTACTTTTTTTGCTTTTCGAATTTATGTTATTTATGTCATTTTGACAATGTTTCACAGCTTTATGAATTGTTTCCATTCTGTCGTGAATTACGTATATCTCAATGGCTGGCTGTCTTTTCAAATATCTAATTTGCCCTGCTATCCAAATGTTTATGACTGAATTTTTTTTAGTCTAGTTTAAATTTTTTAGTCTGTTTCAAAATAATATGTGTGATCAGATTGCTTATTATTTTATTGCAGCAATAAATTTATGTTAAATAGTTTGAACAATTGTATAAAAATAAGAGTTTGCATTGTTTTGTCCAAAATATGTATGGTTGAAACATTATCTTAATCTAGTTTGTAATTCAATTTTAAAGCATGGAGAATTAGAAGTTTTTTTGGGGGTACTGTTCTGTTATCGGGACTAGAATCGGAAATGTATGAACCTGTGTTTGTAATGTGCATAGATGTGTATATGTAGACACACACACATACAAATATACAAGCATACATAACTACATTTCTGAACCCGGTCCTGATAACAGAACAGTACCTTTTTTTAATCTTTTTTGAATATTTATAAAAAGGTTAAGCATTTTTCAAACTGCATATCATTTTAAGATTCTAGAAAGGACTTTATGCGGACCTGTATATGGTTGGCACAGAGGTGGCTTTACTCGATCGACACGTAAGTATACATGCGTACACGACTTTAAGGTAGCACTTACGTAACACTTTTCTTGGCAATGTGCAGATATTGCTATTGGATTTGACTGTTGCATTCTCTGCCGAAGATTCGTGATAAATTGAGTATCATACGGAGATATCTTAGATGACGTTATCATATCACTAGGCAACTTGAGAGTTGTGCCGTACACCAGTTCAACACAAGATGACTGTAGATCCTCCTTTACGGCTGTCTGAATACCAAGCATAACAACTGGTAGTGTTTCAGTCAGTGGCGGCTAGTGGCTAAAATTAATGAGGGTGCTGTTCCAAAAAAAATGTAACCTTTTTTAAAATTGTGTAAAAGGAAACAAATATGTATAAAAATAAAATTTATTTTTAAACTTCATGAAAATTAATTTAATTTAATAAATTAATGATTTCATTAAACTTCATGAAATCTTACAAGAAAAAAACTAAACATTTCTTAATTACTTTAACCAAAATTGTTACAATTCAATCTTTTTCTATTCATTTAAAAAATAAAATCCATTCTACTTATTTTAATTTGCGCAAAAAGATCAATACTTTTCTCCTTGATCTCTGGATGACAACTGAGGAAATTTTTCGTTATTGAAAGCAATGCAAGCGCATTTAGTCTCTCCGAATTGCTAGTGCTTCTTATAAAAGTTTTCATTCTTTTCAATGTTGTAAAAGCAGCGTTCTGCCTCTGATGTAGTCATGGGAACTCTCAAGAGAATTTTTATCAGTTTCGCAATTTCATCTAGATTATTTTCGAAGATAAATTTCAGTAGCTCAATTAATTTGCAGTATTTATGGATACCAGACCTACAGTAGAATACTTTTAGTTCAGTTCCAAGCTTTTCTTTGTCAGTCATTGGATATGCTTCAGTAGTCAATACTATTTCTTCTGTGGAAGGTTCATTCCTAAAACTAAGCATTTTTTGTTAAAACAGTTTACAGCTGCTAAGTGTTTAGTGGAAGAATATCTGTGCATTATATCAATACATAGTATAAAGTCACATATTTCCTTAGATTCTGCCATCAGTGTCTTTAAAAAATTCTCACAGAACTTTGAGTTTCTTAATTCTAAAATAGCAGTTTGAAATTTGTTATATATTCATTAACTTTAAACACACTAATTTCTCTGGATGGCATTTAGTTGTATATTATTTCAACATGAGGCATCTGATAAAAAAAGCTGTAACCAAAACTTGAAGTTATCATCATTTAGATATTTTAAAATTCCTGTTGCTTTTGCAATAGTTTGATTTGCATTTGATGTTGATTGAATTTCAGTAAGGCAATCTTTTAAAAGTTGCAAATTTTCATGAACTCTGTTTATGATCCGCATGATGAAGTTCCACCTTGTGGAGGAATACTACACGCGCGGAGTAAAAACAAATCACGTTTTCAATAACATGCCACAATTTTGGCACTGCAAGAGCGACAGTGCTCCTCTCTCTACCCGGCTCGTGTGCTGCTTTCTGTGAGCGCACGCGCAAAACAGAAACACACCACGTCGCTGGAACTGTGAAGCGCGCAGTTCCAAACGAAAACTTTCGTACCTTTTTCACAAAGTGGGCGATGGCTACTGACATTAAGCTTAAGGGGTGAGTGAGTGAGAGATTATGGCGCAAAACCAAAGATGATTATAGTGCGCCAAACACGTGATGGGGTGAGTACAATTGATGAAATTAAAATACAATAAATAAAAACAAGTAGACAAATGTATCAAATCCAGAGGATGAAGTCATATAAGAACAAGTTAAAACCACACATTTAAAATTCAAGATACAATCTTTAAAACAAATTACATTAGGTGATAAAAGCCAGTTTCTTTCAAATAATAAAATAAATTACAATTGACCTCTTTTCCGATTAAACGGTCGAGAGGTAAGTCACAGCTATTAAAATATTTCTGGCGAAGACTATTAAAACATGGACACTCAATTAAAATATGACGAACAGATAAACAAACATTACAATTAAAACACACAGGCTCATTTTCAGCTTTGAGAAGATAGTTATGTGTCACTCTAGTGTGACCAATTCTGAGGCGAGTCAAAAGAGCTTCCTCCTTACGATTTTTGGTTGATTCCCAATGCTCAATTCTAGGTTTTACATGTCTTAACTTGTTTTGAAGCTGAACATCCCACATTTGCTGCCATCTTTTCCGGACTTTTCCCTTGATGACACAGCAGATATCTCTAAAAGGGATAAGGCGACTAGTCAGTTCATCAGCAGATTTGGCTGCAATATCTGCAAGCTCATTTCCCTTTATTCCAGCATGTCCAGGAACCCAGCAGTACAGGACTTCATATCCGCGAATCGTTAAATTTATATGAATTTTCAGGACATCCACTACCACAGGATTCTCAGTGTTGGGAAAAGCTTCCAAAGATTTAAGAGCACTATACGAGTCTGTATAAACTATGAACTTCTTGTGGCAGAGCTTCGAGATGTACAAAAGAGCATAATATATTGCAGTTAGTTCAGATGTTAGGACTGAGCAAGCATGGTGTAGGCATCTGCCCTCAATGTAATCTTCAAATACAAAAGCCATCCCGACATGATCATTTGACTTTGATCCATCTGTGCATATCGGATAATAACTGCTATATTTGTGCCTTTGCTCAGCAAAGAGTTGTCTATAAACGATCTCGTTAGTGCTCGCCTTCACGTTATGTTTGAAAACATCAAGGAGCTGAATCCGTGAAGTTTCCCAAGGTGGAATTTCAAAATCCTGTACTGCTTGGGGGTGCATATCAGAGAGGGAAAGTTTCTCAATGACAGGGCGAACTCTTAAAGGAAAAGTAGGAACAGAGGATGGACGTGTTTCAAATAGTGAGTTACACTCATTATCAAGTAAGCACAGCTTATTGGGATGTTCAGGTTGGGATAAAATATTAAAATATTGTAAAAGGGACAATTGCTCACGCCTCAGATAAAGTGATGGTTCGTTAGAGTCAACTTATAGGCTCTCTACAGGAGAAGTCCTGAAAGCTCCTGAACAAATCCGCAAACCTTGATGGTGAACAGGATCCAGTTTTAACAAAACAGATGAGCGAGCGGATCCATAAACAACTGAGCCATAGTCCAGTCTAGAGCGAAAAAGCGCTCTGTAAATGCGAAGCATGGAGCAACGCTCTGCACCCCAGGAGGTGTTCGCCAACACTTTTAAAATATTTAGTGTTTTTAGACACTTCTTTCTCAGGTTTAAAACATGAGAAAGGAAAGTCAATTTCTGGTCGAACGTCACTCCTAAAAATTTTACTTCGGGCGCAACTGGAATAATTGTATCATTTAGATATAACTCAGGTTCAGGATGGAGACCTCGCTTCCTACAAAAGTGCACGCACACAGTTTTCTGTTTCGAAAAAGTAAATCCCTGTTTGTTTGACCATTCTTGGATCTTATTCAGAGCCATCTGCAATTGCCTCTCTATGTATCTCATGTCTGCTCCTCGACAGCTAATCTGTAAATCATCTACATATAGTGATCCCAAGATGGTAGGAGGAAGTTCTTTTAATACAGAATTTATTTTCAAATTGAACAGCGTTACACTAAGCACACAGCCTTGGGGTACACCCTCTTCCTGTTGAAAAACATCCGAAAAAACAGAGCCAATCCTTTCTTGAAAAGTTCTACTCTTCAAGAAATTCTGAATGAAAATTGGTAGGTTGCCGCGCAAGCCACTCTCGTGAAGATCCCGAAGTATACCGTATCTCCATGCCTTATCATAAGCTTTCTCAATGTCGAAGAATACCGAGACAAGGTGGCTTCTTCTTACAAATGCTTTCCGAATGGAAGTCTCTAGGAGGAGCCTGTTATCCACGGTTGTTCTCCCCTTTCGAAAACCACTTTGATAAGGCGATATAATATTATTCTTTTCCAAGAAGTAGACTAGGCGGCTGTTTACCATCTTTTCAAACAGTTTGCAAACACAGCTGGTAAGGGCAATTGGCCGATAGTTCGAGGGATTCCTCGGGTCTTTCCCTGGCTTCGCAATAGGAATGACAACAGCTCTCCTCCATGCACTGGGAAATGTACGCTCCTTCCACACTCTATTGTAAAGTGTGAGAAGGGCACTCAGTGACTTACAGGACAGATGCTTTAGCATTTCATAATACACGCCATCCAGACCCGGACAAGACCTATGTGTCTGCAACAAAGCTCTCTTTAATTCAACCATAGTAAAGCCTCTATTGTACGGCTCAAAGTTGGAAGAGTTGAAAGCGATGGGATTTTTCTCAGAGTGTTGCTTGATAGAAAGAAATGCAGGTGAGTAATTTCGGCTGGAAGAAACGGCAGCAAATGTCTCACCAATTGTATTTGCAATTTCTTCTATGGAGCTAATCACTCGGCCATCTTTTTCCAGAAAGGAAAGTGAGTGGTCTTTATACATTCCGCATGCTTTTCGAACTCTTTCCCAAACCCGCTTACTAGGCGTAGAGGATGTTATTGAGGACACATATGAAATCCAGGAATCCCTCTGGCTCTGCCTTCTTACTTTCCGTGCATTTGCTTTGGCTCTTTTAAAAGCTATGAGGTTTCGCAGAGTAGGATATCTACGAAAAATACCCCATGCTTTTTTCTGTTTTTTTCAGTGCTTCATGACAGTCGCGAGTCCACCACGGTTTCGAATATTTTAGTGTTTTTCCTGATGTTCTAGGAATCGAAAGCATAGCTGCCTGAATAATAGTATTAGTAACAGCTTCAACAGCGTCATCGATATGCACACCTTCTACCATTTCCTCCGTCAGCTCTGCAACGGAAGAGAAGAGTTCCCAGTCTGTCCTGTCCAGGATAAAACGAGGGACTCTCGACACGGGGTTTGCTCCTCTTCGTGCAAGAGACACAAAAATAGGATAATGATCGCTGTTGTACAGGTCATTTCCGACACTAAAAGTGCAAAATGGCAACAGAGATGGTGAACAGATGGCAAGATCGAGAGCGTGGAATGTCCTTGAAGGCTCATGGAAGTACGTATCTTGCGCATTATTTAGGAGACAAAGGCTATGATCTTCGATCATCTGCTCAATTTGTCTTCCTCGGCAATTTGTATCTTTACTTCCCCAGAGTGGACTATGGCCGTTAAAATCTCCTATTATGATAAAAGGTTCAGGCAGCTGCTCTATTAGATTATTTAAATCTTGCTGATAAATGTGCTCATTTGGAGGCAAATACAAAGAAACAAATGAAACAACAATATCAAAATTTACTTGAGTAGCGACAACTTGGAGGGATGTCGTCAAAGGAAGTACATTTGAGGGATAATCCAGTGAGGAGAGGAGACCTACTCCTCCACTGGCACGCTCACCTGCAAGGTTATCCTTCCTGACGAAAGAAAACCTCCGAAGTTTTGCATGGTGTTCTGGTTTCAGATTTGTTTCCTGTATTGCGAAGCACACAGGATGGTACACATTTATTATAGATTTGATGTCAAGCAAATTTCGGTGGAAACCGCGACAGTTCCATGACACGAGGGTGGCCATTATGAATGGTTTTTGTTTTTCCTGTGCTGTTCTTTTGTTTTTCGTGGAAGTAGATGCCTGGGAAATTCCAGACCCTCTTCCACTTCCATAAAGTCTGAATCCGCAGATTCAGAAATCATGTCATCAAGAGAGCTACTGCTGCGACTTCTATTTTTATTTGATATTTTTTGTGTGGCAGTTTTCGGCTTACTTTGAATAACTGTTTCTTTCTTTTGTACTATATGGGTTGCATTTTCTTTTTTCTTGTTGGATGTAGACGGTTGGGTTTTATTTGGTAGGGTCTCTGTGCCTATTGATGTTTGGGTGGCAACTGTACGATATGATTTAACAGCACTGGCGTATGATGAATTTGGTCGAAGCTGTGTGCTCTGGACTAGTCTTCTGGCTTCGGCGTAAGAGATGTTCCTAGTAACTTTTGTAGTCTGGATTTCTTTTTCCGATTTCCATTTTGGGCACAAGCGAGAAAATGCTGGGTGGTCACCCTTGGAATTTATACACAAAGGCGCAGCGGTACAATTATCAGAATCGTGGCCAATCTGTGAGCATCGGGCGCATGTGAGGCTGCCACGACAAGACGTCTTAGAATGGCCGAAACGCTGGCATTGGAAACATCGCATAGGGTTTGGAATATAAGGTCTTACAGGAATATTTAGATATCCGGCCTTAATATTCTTAGGCAGATCAGGTGTGTTGAAGGAAGGCACTCTAGGAAAGCGGGAGAAATACCTTATAAGGAGAAAAAATTTTCCCCTAAGTACAGGACTGAAAATGTTTTTCAATCGCGCGATCTGTTATTGATATTGAATTACAGTCGTGCGATAATTTCGCAGTAAAGATACATCTCCGATGACTATCCAAGATTCTAGAAACTTTGGTCTTATATAGAGATATATAATAGAAATAGTCTTATAGAAAGGTCTTATAGAAATAATGCTTAATATCAATATTTATTTATAATCTCAGAACTATTGGTCACTTCCAGAAGTGGTCGTTTGAGAGGCGATATTCTATATATTTATTTACTGATACTGTCAGATTCCAAAATTTGTTTATATTCTCAGAAATATTGGACGGAAGGTGGTCGTCCCATACATGCAAAATTTTACATTTCATTAAAAGTGAATTCGGCATTATTTAACTATTTCCCTATTAATTAATTAAATAGATAAAGAAAAAAATTAGGAAATAGTACTGTTTATTACGGAATAATGTAGGAAGTTCTACAGAACTATATTCTTTCGCGTCATTGCACATTGTATCCGGCAAACTACTAGTTCCTCGTATTCTTCCGCAAATCCGTAAACATTTGTCTGATTTGAAACGAAATCCAAAATGGCTGCGCCATGAGGTTAACTTGTATGGATAATTTTTGTTGCATGAAAGGTAAGTTCAGTTGCAATACTTGTATGTTTACTTTTTTTGCTTTTCGAATTTATGTTATTTATGTCATTTTGACAATGTTTCACAGCTTTATGAATTGTTTCCATTCTGTCGTGAATTACGTATATCTCAATGGCTGGCTGTCTTTTCAAATATCTAATTTGCCCTGCTATCCAAATGTTTATGACTGAATTTTTTTTAGTCTAGTTTAAATTTTTTAGTCTGTTTCAAAATAATATGTGTGATCAGATTGCTTATTATTTTATTGCAGCAATAAATTTATGTTAAATAGTTTGAACAATTGTATAAAAATAAGAGTTTGCATTGTTTTGTCCAAAATATGTATGGTTGAAACATTATCTTAATCTAGTTTGTAATTCAATTTTAAAGCATGGAGAATTAGAAGTTTTTTTGGGGGTACTGTTCTGTTATCGGGACTAGAATCGGAAATGTATGAACCTGTGTTTGTAATGTGCATAGATGTGTATATGTAGACACACACACATACAAATATACAAGCATACATAACTACATTTCTGAACCCGGTCCTGATAACAGAACAGTACCTTTTTTTAATCTTTTTTGAATATTTATAAAAAGGTTAAGCATTTTTCAAACTGCATATCATTTTAAGATTCTAGAAAGGACTTTATGCGGACCTGTATATGGTTGGCACAGAGGTGGCTTTACTCGATCGACACGTAAGTATACATGCGTACACGACTTTAAGGTAGCACTTACGTAACACTTTTCTTGGCAATGTGCAGATATTGCTATTGGATTTGACTGTTGCATTCTCTGCCGAAGATTCGTGATAAATTGAGTATCATACGGAGATATCTTAGATGACGTTATCATATCACTAGGCAACTTGAGAGTTGTGCCGTACACCAGTTCAACACAAGATGACTGTAGATCCTCCTTTACGGCTGTCTGAATACCAAGCATAACAACTGGTAGTGTTTCAGTCAGTGGCGGCTAGTGGCTAAAATTAATGAGGGTGCTGTTCCAAAAAAATGTAACCTTTTTTAAAATTGTGTAAAAGGAAACAAATATGTATAAAAATAAAATTTATTTTTAAACTTCATGAAAATTAATTTAATTTAATAAATTAATGATTTCATTAAACTTCATGAAATCTTACAAGAAAAAAACTAAACATTTCTTAATTACTTTAACCAAAATTGTTACAATTCAATCTTTTTCTATTCATTTAAAAAATAAAATCCATTCTACTTATTTTAATTTGCGCAAAAAGATCAATACTTTTCTCCTTGATCTCTGGATGACAACTGAGGAAATTTTTCGTTATTGAAAGCAATGCAAGCGCATTTAGTCTCTCCGAATTGCTAGTGCTTCTTATAAAAGTTTTCATTCTTTTCAATGTTGTAAAAGCAGCGTTCTGCCTCTGATGTAGTCATGGGAACTCTCAAGAGAATTTTTATCAGTTTCGCAATTTCATCTAGATTATTTTCGAAGATAAATTTCAGTAGCTCAATTAATTTGCAGTATTTATGGATACCAGACCTACAGTAGAATACTTTTAGTTCAGTTCCAAGCTTTTCTTTGTCAGTCATTGGATATGCTTCAGTAGTCAATACTATTTCTTCTGTGGAAGGTTCATTCCTAAAACTAAGCATTTTTTGTTAAAACAGTTTACAGCTGCTAAGTGTTTAGTGGAAGAATATCTGTGCATTATATCAATACATAGTATAAAGTCACATATTTCCTTAGATTCTGCCATCAGTGTCTTTAAAAAATTCTCACAGAACTTTGAGTTTCTTAATTCTAAAATAGCAGTTTGAAATTTGTTATATATTCATTAACTTTAAACACACTAATTTCTCTGGATGGCATTTAGTTGTATATTATTTCAACATGAGGCATCTGATAAAAAAAGCTGTAACCAAAACTTGAAGTTATCATCATTTAGATATTTTAAAATTCCTGTTGC
>NC_140775.1:16776817-16891421 GCF_044657685.1 Stegodyphus dumicola
ATTCGAATCGCCTGTCCGCCCAAGACATTTTTCTACTACGACGCTTGCACTTCGCGAAAACATTTCGTATCTTACTGTGAAGACGGTCAACATTTTCCGATTGACGAGGTGACGTATATCGAGTGTCGTGGCCATCGACCGAAAATGATTCGATGTTCGCCCGGAGAAAAATATTCGACACATTATCGGCGATGCGTGTCTGATCTCTGCGACGGATTTCCGGATAATACACAACGACCTCTCCCCATCGTCCAAAAAGGATCTTTTCTGTACTCTCCGGGTTACGCGATTTGTGAAAACGGAATGGTTCGCGACACTATATCCTGTCCTCTTTCCTGGGATACATGGACCGGCGATGCCTTATTCCATTTACCGATGGTGTACGACGAAACGTCCCAAACATGTCAACCGCTTCTTTTCTGTGAAAATGTTCAACCGAGCTCAAAAGAAATTGTCGTTCCCGCTCACGAGTATACGAAACATCTCCCGTCCTATCCATTTTCAACATCTTTGTATCGAGCTGTAGCTTACACGTGTGATCCAACCCGAAAACGTACGGTTCTAGAACCAGGCTATCGAGTGTCGGATCAATATACGGTTGAATGGGCTTGTGAGGATAAGTCGTCATCGTCAAAACTCGCGATAGGCGATACGAGCGATCGATATTTTGATTGCGCTCGGAGGGAAATTTAAACGTGTCCTCCTCAAACATTTTTTGACGGAAATGAATGTCGACCGCGCATCCCCGGCGCGTTTCAGTATCGGCATCTCGATGTGTTTAAATTCGATCATTTATCGATCGTTGCGAATTGGATTCGGCCCTGGACGACTCTTGATCATGAACCTCGTGCCTCTTGTGACGAAACCAACGAAGAAGTTTATATTCCCGGCTATAATATTTGTTCTCATCCCGACTGCACGCCGTACCCATTCCTCAAACAATTGAAAACGGCTATTTATTTACCCACTTCTCCTCACATGTGTCTTTTCGAAAAGGGAAAAATTCGAAAGAAACGCGTTCGACGGCAAGGTTTGAAATTTTGGTCGCAGCGATTCGTGAAACAGGCTTCGACTTATTGTGTTCCCGAAACGTGTCGTGAAGGCCATCGCATACGATCGGGACGATTTATTCCCGATTCCGTATTATACGCCACTTGTAATTGGCGTCAACCTTTTGTCTTTTGTCCTTCTTCCTCCACAGAAGGAATTCGAGCCACTCCGTACGGGTATCACGTATGCGTACCCAAAGAAGAAGCCTATGAAGGGATTTTACCGGCTGGATTAACCCTTCGACTTGAAGTTCAAGAGCTGAGTCGTATTATACCGGAACATGGAGCGCGATATAAAATAGATGGACGAGAAGCTGTTTTTGATGCGACGCAGCATCCCGAAGGTATCCCCCTCCTCACTTCAGTCTATGAAATTTGGACCGAGCGCGACATGAAATTGTTTTTTAGAATTCTCGTCACGCATCCTCGTTCAGCTTACTGGGAAGACCGAAAATTAAAAGCCCTCCCCGATCCTGACATGACGTTGTTGTACACAGGTGAAATGACCGAAAAGCCCGTCACGACCGATGACTATCCTGTCTCGGCTGACTCGTTGATTCAAATGGAATAAAGTAGAAAAAAATGGATCGTTATTTAGGTCAAGGCATATTGTTTTACTCTACGGTTTATATCAGCATCATCCTAGTCGCAGTCACCCTCTTAACGAACCGGCTCATCTTTTTATTTTTATTAGTCCTCACGTTTGGTCTAGCTGCTTACATGGCTTATTTGACCGTTCATAATTCCGAACATCTCAAAACGACGGGCCAATCGATTGAAGACTGGATTCGAAAGATGTATCAAAAGATAACTGGATAATCGGAGGTGACTCATGTAAATATCAAGATCGGTAAAGGAAAAAAACATGGTTTCGGTTTACACCATAGATGAAGTTGGAAAGGAACGATATCCAAAAGATCCTAAAAAACCTAAACAGGAGCTGTATTATTTCGATAATGACAATCGACCTATTTTTGCGAAAGACGAGCATGGAAATGAATATTACGCTGTGGAATATCGGGGTCATGAATATATAGCGCATCCTCGTCGGTACGCCAAATCCAATTCCGGAGACGAATTTTATCCTAAATTAAACAATGGAGGAGAATACCCGTTAAATTCATTGGATGTAAATGTGAAAACGTATGCTGTCAATGCGAGGGGAGGAGAGATTTATCCTAAATCCAGCATTGGAAAAGAATATTATATACAGGATAGAATTCGGAAAAAGCCAGAGACGAATTACATCCGATATGCACGAGACGAAAATGGAAATGAGTATTACCCGAAAGATCATAAAAATGAGGAATTTCTCTATATCTATCTAAGTTATGCTAAAAAAGCGAATGGTGATGAATTTTATCCGAGAAAGTGGTATTATTGAAAGATCTTCAGGAGAACAGTATTCGCAGCATGGACTCATCTGAAATGAAACTTGGAAAGCTTAAATAGATAAACGAGTCCATTATTAAAAAATGGTATCTTGTCCATCGAGTCGGCTGGAAAAAATTTTTCACAGCTGAAAAAAAAAAAAAAAAAAAAAAAGAAAAAAAAACTTTTGGTTAATTTTTATCATGTCTTATAGACATGATAAAAATTAACTGTCCCCTCTTTTTGTCTGGGAAGGATGTCTCACCCATTCGAAAAAACAAACCATGACTCATTCTTGGAATTCTATTCTTTAGAAAGGAGTGATGGTCTATTTTTAGAAAGTGTGAGACAACATTCCCAGACAAAAGGGGGAGGTAGTTAATTTTTATCATGTCTAAAGACATGATAAAAGTAAACCAAAAGTTTTTTTTTTTTTTTTTTTTTTTTTTTTTTTTTCCATCTAGAAATTTTTCTCAGCTCTTACAGTTTTTTCCCAGCCGAGTTGATCCAGAAAACCAGGACATGTTAAAATTGTTTCTGGAAGAGACTCTTGCTTATCTATTTAAACTCCAAGTTTCACTTCAGATCACTCTGTGCTGTGAAAGAAGAAACATCTTCTTGTAATTTGTAAGTACTAACTGATTTTTAGTTTATTCACTGGTTAGTTACTCCCCCTCCAAGTCATTCGTTTTTTTTCCCTCCAAAAATCTTCAGCTTTCATTTAGAATGACGATAAAAATAAAACACAAATAGGAAAAAGATGGTCACGCATAAGTAATGCATGTAGGGTTGAAATAGGAAGGTGAATCCTGTTAACAAATAAACAATTATCGTGAAATAAATCCAATTTTTCGGGGTTCTTTCGTCTGTTCGTGATTTTTGGAGAAATGACATTCGCGTTTGGGGTCGATCGGTCATGGGCACTTTATGGATAGCATCTAAATATTCTTGCACTTTCTCGGCAAAGAAGAGGTATCGATCGCTCGCATCTTCTTCTAACACGTCCCATAGAAGATCGGGTGTGATTTCTAGAACATGGTCCGTTTCCGATTGATAAAACTGAACGTCTAATCGCCAGTCGATATCGTAAAGAGTTCGAGCGGTCAGCACTTTATTGAAATGAAACGGATCCAATATACCGAGTACGGCGGACAGAATACTTATACCCGTCAGCACATTGGAAGTAACCGAGAATCCTGTCGCGGTGATTCTGGAAAGTGTTGCGAGCGTACTTAATTGGGTCCGAACGACGGCTTGAAGGATGGCCGATTGAATGGGAAGAGACTGCATACTCAATTTGGTTAAGAGATTAGGCATCCGTTTTTCAAGGATTTTTTGCGCGGCTTCTAATCCGATATCGATCCCTACATCAATCGCCAATTCATGAACGAAGGACCGTTTCACATGTTTCTTGGGTCAGTTTTGTACAAAGTCGGGAAGATGAGGAGGATATGGTGGTAACGTATGATTTTTTTGCAGAGTGGAAATAGATCGATAGATACTGCTTCCCAAGAAAAATTCGCCAATATCTTGCCCCGTCGTCGTCACACAATCAGACCCGTTGAAAACAAGACCGTACGCTTCACAATAAGGCTGGTTGAGTCGTAAATGACCCTCGACGAGATTGAGGCCGGCATGATGACGAGGAAGAGAAGGATGATTTGATTGAAAGAAAACTTGTTCGGGCAAGAGAGCTAATAATTTCTTGGCGAGATTTACGGCTACACATTTTCCATTTCGATATTCCGTGTCCATACTCTGCTGCGTGTTGGAATATAAACGATCGCAGGCGGGTTGGCAAGCTAAACTGAAACCCGTTCCGAGTCGAATCCACCGCGGTTCATCTTCCGGGGAACACGATTCTAAATTTTCTTGGAAAGGGAAGCAGGCAATCATGTCACATCCCGTTTGCGTAAAAACAAATTTTTCGACGACGTGACATTGTTCCGGATCGAGGGTTTTAGGTATGTAGTAATCCCGTTTGGAGTCGGCTTTTCTTATTTGGAAGGTGGTATGTTTAAAAATAAAAGCGTACCGACTTTGAAGAGCTTGTTCGTAAATATAGAGTTGAGTCGCTTCTTGAGCATACCGAATAGCGTGATCGAGATCGTAAGAAGTGACAGTATATTCATTTCTATTTTGAAACGAATCCCATTTCATCTTGGAGGAGGGCTTTGTTCCTATATATCGAAAAAAAGTTCGATGTTGTTGCTTTTTTAACAACAAAAATAAAAGGATTCTTTTTTATATATATATATAGTAACAAGTATAAAATGAGATTCAATTCAGTATTTACAGTTGCGTATGGAACATATACAAAAACCAGTTCGAAAAAAAAATTTTTTAAATTAAAAAATAAATTGTCTCAACTATAAAATCCTATAAATTTTAGTTTTTACAGTTGCGTATGGAATAGCGATAAAAACCAGTTCTCAAAAATTTTTTTTAATGAACTATCTTATCTATAAAATCTTGTCAAAATCAGTTTTTACAGTTGAGGATGGAACCTGATGAAAAAATATTTTGGAAAGGATGCTATTCGAAAAACATTTTATCATGGTTAGTAGTTCTTCTTGTAAAGGACAAAAACAAGTTCATTTCGTCTAATATTTGTGCATCTAAAGTATTTAAATCTATTCCAAAAAAAATATATATATAGTCTCCCACATACCTTCAATGTATTATTGGACTGTTCACTCTTTATATTCCATTAAAGAGCCATGGAAAAAATGTTCCGAGTCTCTAGGGGTTCATTTTGCCTTGTTCACTACTTGTAGTTTCTACATTTTCGTCTTCACACTCTAGTCTTTCGAAGGAAGCTTCTACAGGATCTTCTCCTCCCCTTTCCGATGGAGGTGGACTCTCGGGAGAAATAGGATCTTCTTCCCCCTTTTCCGATGGAGGTGGACTCTTGGGAGAAGGATAACGAACAGGTTGCAAATCGACAATCGAAGGGTCGAAATAATCACTTGAAGCTAAAGTAGGGTCCGACATATTATTTCTGTTTTTCTTCTTGATTCTAGGATCCTCTCTCACATTCTTTCTCTTTTGAGAATTATTTTCTTGTTGATTCTTTTTCGCCTGGTATTGTTCCAATTCTTTCGTCTTCCAGACTTTAATTTCGTAAAATATATTTGAAAATAGATCCTCTCCAAGATACTTTAAATACAATGCACCCCATTCGCTTATTTCATCACTGGTAGAAGGTGTAGTGTTTATTATTTCTTCTATAGTACGTCGAATCACATCCACGTAGAGAAGAGATTCCGATTGTTTGGAAACTTCGTGATATAAACAACGGGCGATTCGAGCATGAACTGCTTTAAAATCTAGAGCTTCTTGTTCGTTTAAAGGTGTTTTTTCATCTCCTCCGTACTGTAGATTAAAAACATACTTTTGCAGATCCTCGCCCAGCAATCCGTCTACGGCAAATAATTTATACACTTCTATCTTAGGTATTTCCTGTCGTTTGAATAAGATGTTGGAAAGTCTTATTAGATCGGTCGATCTAGAATAGTCTTTAGATAAAACTTTCTCGATCATATTCCATTCATCTGGCGTGGAGATGGTTTTATTTTGTACAAACTGCTGTTGCACATCCATCCATAAACGCCAAATGGTATTTAAACAGTATCGATGGACGGGTACAAGAGGTTTCAAATCTTGAATCAAGGTCCACGGAAACATCATCATATTAGCTATTCTTTTTAAAACTCTCAACTGAACGGTGGTTTTAGTCGTAAACAAATTAGATTGATTAAATTCTTCCAGCACGACTTCATCCAACACGTACTTGAGACGATCCTTCAAGGGTAATGTCAAAGGCTCCAGGGTTACAGAGTTTTCCTGATCCATCTTGTCCTCAGTATGAAATGAGAAAATCGTCTCAGCTCCAGCTGTTTATATACTGTGAAACGAAAGGGGGGAGGTAGAAAGGAGAAGCAAAAGTTGGGTAGTAAAAAAAAAAAAAAAAAAAAAAAAAAAAAAAAAAAAAAAAAAAAAAAAAAAAACTTTTTGTTAATTTTTATCATGTCTTTAGACATGATAAAAATTAACTCTCTCTTCTTTTTGTCTGGGAATGATGTCTCATCTTTTCGAACATATTTCTAAAAATAAATTTCCAAGAAAGAAATGAGTCATGTTCTATTTTTAGAAACATATCGAGACAACAGATTAACATCATTTGAACAAAAGGGGGGATAGTTAATTTTAATCATGTCTGAAGACATGATTAAAATTAACAAAAAGGTTTTTTTTTTTTTTTTTTTTTTTTTTTTTTTTTTTTTTTTTTTTTTAAATACAGTTTTGGAAATTTTTCCCAGTTGGTTCGATCGATAAAACCAGAAAAAGGATTTCCACTTAACTATTTAAATTACTCGAGTTTTGGTTTCAGATCAGTCTGTGCTTTGGATACCAGCCTCGAAAGAGCTTCAGTTAAAGTCTATTATATACACATTTTGGTAAGTGAACTTTATTATTTTGTTGAATTGCTTGGATATTGTTTCTTTTTCAACTCGTTGTGTTTAAGCTCTTTTCTTTCTCAAAACAATACGAGCTTGTCGTGGCAATCGATCTCGAGCTGTTGGATGCCGTCGTGAGCAATGACTTAATAGATATCGACAAGCTTTATTGGGAATTTTCTTATTTCGTATGTGGGCCCCACCTTCGGTCACAAACGTAATGGAATGGTTACCATATTTATGAACCAATCGATTAGGACCCACACGAACGGTTCGAGATCCAAGAACGTATCCTCGACGTTTTCTCATAGGTCTTCTACGAATGGGTCTTTGTGTTCCTCTACGATTGATATTGGAAGGAGAAGAAGAAGAAGATGCAGACGATGAAAAGGAAGCCGAACGACTTCTTCTTACAGGACTTCTTCTTCTAGAATGCCGTATTTCTAAACTACGACTACGATTTCTCTGACTTTTTCTTCTTCTTGGACTTGGACTTCTGCTCCTGCTTAGACTTGGACTTCTGCTCCTTCTTGGACTCGGACTGCGTTTTCTTGGACTTCTTCTTGAACTTGGACTCGAACTTCGAGAAGAAGGAGAAACGGACGGTCGAATAATGTAAGGGCTAGTGGTTACATCGGATTTGGCATACGTGTGGAGAGGAAATTGAAGTTCGAAATCGTCGGGAAGGTCGACTTGGTTTTGAATTTGTGAAGGTAGAATATCGTCATAATAAATAACTTCGGGTGTTCCAAGAGGTGGAATTTCCTTCGAAACATCATCCTCGTTAGGATCATTCATTCTGACTTTATTTCAATCGAAACACGGATCCGACGACAGGATCTAAGTTATATCGCATAGAAGCTCGATACGCATCTTGAACCGATGTGCAAAGAATATATTCCAAAGGTCCGAATCGTTTCTTTTCTAAAATAATGGGAAGATCGACCGTCCCTGCTCGATAAAAAGGCGTTAGGGAGAGAATTTCATTCAATTGTAACACGTTCCCGTGCTGGAATTCCCTACAACAGAGATAATCGATCCATTTCTGAACGAGTTTCTTATAAGCACGAGCTTCCGCGGACGTTTTAAAACACAATTGCCAGCCTTCAATGCGATCGATATGATTCAGCATGTAATCAAAAGCTGTCCAAAAATGAAATAACAGTGACGACGTATTCCGGAAGGACGTGAGATCGATTAAAATCCATGACATGTTTTCTAAGGGAGTCGGATCGGGATTCTCGGGACTGATCCATCGATCCAGGGTAGGACTAGGACCGATCGAAAGAGCTTTCTTGGACTCTTTAACTTCGGGTAGATCCGTTTTGTAAAGGAACGTCTGTTCCAAATCCATCAGCTGTTTGGTTTTTTCCATATACCTTTCTAAACTTCCCGGGAAATGAAAATAGGATAAATAGGAACACGTATGGTATCGATCGATAAAAATCATGTGGCTCGTTAAAATGACGAGGTGTTGAGCCGTTTTAATGTCGTGGTGTAAAACGGCATGCGGAAAAGGTTCAATGTAGAATAATAAATCGCACGTGTTCGTGCTCAATTCTTCCGGTTTAATCACACGCACATGAGGGGAAGACGGGTACGTATAAAAGGGACAAATGACAAAAATGGTGAGGTGGGATAAATGTTTGGAAATGTAATCGTTGATCACATAGGGTAATCGACTCAGGTTCCCAAACACAATTGTTTTCTTGTGTTGGAGAAGGTACTGAAACAATTCGTCTAAATGATTCATTCTTTGCTCTTCTTTTTCTTTTTCTGAAATAAATGAAAAAAAAATATTTAAAAATAAGGAACCATGAATTCAGAAACGATTATGAAACAAACTGTAGCTTGCATTTCTTGGTTTTTGAATGAAACGTTCGGTCCCTCAATTGCCGATCGGTTCAACCAAGAAATTCAATGTTGGCCCGAGACGTGGAACCGGTTACGCGAATGGTTAGTTCATACGCCGATGCAGAATCCCAAAGACTGTATTTTATCGTTTGCTCAAACTCTGCCTCAGTACGAAACGTTCCAGGCCTCTTTAGAAAATTCGCTCGCTATTCACGAAGAATTTTGGAATAAAGTATTTACTAACTTGAGAGTTGCCCAGTCGCTTTTAGGATCCCCATGAATATTTCGAAGCTAGAACCGTTCGGTATCTTTGCTTTAGCGAGCGGATTACTCTATTCCATTTGCGTGTTGATTGTGCATGAGGAAGAAACTCACTTTAAATTTCATTTCACGGTCTTAACGCTCGTCATTTTTCTAGCGCTCATGGCCATCACATCTTTCAAATATTTAAAATACCGTTATCAATGTGAGAGAATGGAAGATATAATGTCCGCTTTGAAAATTCAATAATAATAATAAGAAGAAAAAAGCACTTCCATCATGAATTTTGTCGAACAGTTATACGAAATGACGTTGGATGAAATGGCCACTTATTTAAGTGAGAAAGATCCTATTTTCCGGAAATTGTTCACTGAATATGTGGAGTATGCCAATTTATTACCCGAAGAACAAACTCAAGCCGAAACGCTTTACCGACAATATTTTCCAGAATCGGAGGATACTCTCGACGCGTTTATTGACAATTGGCGACGGTTTAAATTACAGTATCGTTCCGACAATGGCCGACAGGTCGAAGAAGATGTCGAACCGGACGAGGTGGAAGTTCGTTCTCAAAAAGGTGGACCTTGTCCGGGTTTCGTCTTTGATCCGAAGGGGAAACGACTTTACAGTCCGAGAGTCCTGAAACCGTTCAAATCAGATCGCCGGCCAAATGAATTTGCTGTGTTCAAGTTTCTCATGGACAAAGAACGCAATCATGAAGTGTATCACCTAAATATTGAACCGAACGCCAATGAGCTGTATTTAGATATGTCTTATGAAGATAGACGCAACATGGACACTCGAGCAGATCAAGCGCTACGGAAAATGGCAAAAATGGTGACCATCTTAAATCAAAATTGCCATTATAAAATATTGGATCTCTATAGCGAAAGACGAATCACATAAACTAAACGCGAAAAGCCAAAGAAACAAAAAATATATTATTAACATACCTGAACAGAAGCTTGTATTCAAGCACAAACTGATTTGAAGTGAAACTGGGATGGTTTAAATAAATAAGTGAAAGTTCATTATTGTAAGAAAATGGTGATGTCTGGTCAATCGAGTTGGCTGGGAAAATTTCTGAGAGCTGAGAAAAATATTTTCTAATAGTGAAAAAAAAAAAAAAAAAAAAAAAAAAAAAAAAAAACTTTTTGTTAATTTTTATCATGTCTTCTAGACATGATAAAAATTAACTCTACCCTCCTTTTCGTTTTGAATGATGTCAACATGTGTCTAAAAATAGATTTCCAAGAAAAGTATGATTCATTCTTAGAGATCTATTTTTAGAAACATGTTGACATCATTCAAAACGAAAAGGAGGGTAGAGTTAATTTTTATCATGTCTAGAAGACATGATAAAAATTAACAAAAAGTTTTTTTTTTTTTTTTTTTCAGCTCTTGGGAAATTTTTCTAGCTGACTCTGATCATTCTTGTTCTTCCTTCTTGAGTGGGCAAGATGTCAATAAAAGCAGTTGTTGGTATATTTCTTCTTGGATTGAAGTTACGCCCGTCCATCACCTTGAACGTGTTTATGAATACGAGTGACTCATCGTTATGTATGAAAGTATTTCTCTGAAAGATTTTGGATTCATCTTGGGTAGGTCTTGTCATATTTTTTTAAATTAAATCATTACTTTTCATAAAAATGCCTCCACCTAGCATCAGAGCTATAATATGTAACATTATATTTCCGTAAAACATCCAGTTGCGTTGATTAAAATGTTCGGCTCCTGTTTTGGGTGTCGCATCACTGTAAATAGCTGTTGCCAGGTAGCCGAAATTGAGTAACGAGACAAATACAATTCCTAATAAGATAATTACCATGATAGCCTTTGTATCCATCGTGATGTATTTTTGAATCTAGTCTTTATTCTCTTTTCGGTTACACGTAAAGTAATAAACCGACCATTAGTATATTGATCACATTGACAACCGTTGGAGCAATGAGCAACATTTTATTGTTGGCCCAGAAATCGCTCGCTGTCGTTCCTTTGGTCGTGACTTTATTCGGATCAGCAGCATCGTAAACGAAAGCCACACTGCCGTAGGAGAGACGATATACGATGAGGGCCATGATGACCAGTGTTGTCACCAGACATATTAAAATGGTTATGGCGAGAGTCGAACGAAGATTAAAACCAAACATTGTTTTATCCACTAATGATTCCTTTATTATGTGATTTCTTGATGGACTTGTCGATACCATTGAAGAAGATTGAAATGTAAAGGGATCGATTGTCCCGAATAATAGACGAGTAAATTTCGGTACATGAAACATTGGAATAGGTAAAGAAGGAAAAAACAGAGTAGATGAAATAATATCATGATGGAAACGATTCTTGATCGTTCATCAGCTTGGATTCCTTATCAGGAAGAATTTCTAAGAAGTCAATTGTTATTAACGTATCCCAAAAATATTATTTTTACAGCTCAACTCTTAGATGCGCATTTACGATTTGTAACGGAACATGTTTATCCCAATTACCCCTCGGCAGAAAAATTCAACGTGGATTCTTTAAATGAGGTGGATTGGGCTCATTCCGTGATTCTGGTGAATCAAGACAGACAATTATTAATCGCTCCTGAACCGGTTAAACAGCTCGTCAACCTTGATCGGCGTTTACGATACCATGAAAGGGCCGAAACTATATTCCATGGATTTCATTTCTTTCCTAAACTCTTCTATATATTTCAGTTTCGATGGATCGTGTTTCTGGTGTTGGTTGCGTGGTTTATCGAATGGAGAATAGACATTCAAAAAAAGAAATTCTTTTAAGAATATGGACCCAAATAAGAAGGTTTTTCCTATGATGGAGTATAAGCTTGGATCCAGTCCACAGCACTGACTGTTAAGTGACTCACTAGTTAAGTGAAAGTTTATTCTGGTTAAAAAAGGGTAACTTCTTGTCCACATCGAATTGAATATTTAAAAAAAAAAACTTTTTGTTAATTTTTATCATGTCTTTAGACATGATAAAAATTAACTTTACTACCCCTCACCCCTTATTTTAGTTTGAATCAGGTGTCAACATGTTTCTAAAATAAATTTCCAAGAACGATATGACTCATTCTTTTGCTTAGAAATCTAGTTTTAGAAAGTGTGAGACATCATTCACAACAAAAAAGAAAAAGGGGGTAGAGTTAATTTTTATCATGTCTAAAGACATGATAAAAATTAACAAAAAGTTTTTTTTTTTTTTTCTTCAGCTCTTAGAAAATTTTTCCAACTGACATTGTCATGTTTTGTTACTAATGGACTTTTCGTATTCCTAAGCTTTTTTTTTTTCATTGGTTATTTTTCTCCTTTTCTAGGTGTTCCGATCATTTCAAAGTCAGGCGTAGATGCAGTTGCATGATTCGCTGCGATCGCCATTAATATACTTGTCACGTATTTACTGACGGCATACATTTGCTGTGTGAAACGATTATACAAAGGATTGGGGACTTTGAGAGGTTCCTTCTTTGACAATTCGTCTTGAATCAAAAACGAAACGCAATGGAGTTCCGTGGATACGTTCGTATCGTCTGCTTGCAGAGTTTCTTGGAATACGGCAAAAGCCCGATTCAAATCGTGATCGGTGACGAATTTCGTTAAATATGGAGCGATATATTTATCGTGAATGACTTTCCCGATCACGCCATTCAACACGTCAAAGATGGAATTAAACGCCATCAATTTTTTTAACTGAATTTCCGAATGGACGCATGTTTTAGCGATACTGTACATTTTTAAAAATCCTTCGTAGCCTTCTGGAATTTCGGTCGTTGAATCTAGAACGTGTTTACTCATGGGCAGTTTTTCAATGACTTTCCGTAGATAAGAAACGAGATACTTTTCGCGAGCCGTTTCCAATTCTCGATTCATTTGCTGACCGGGATCCGTGTGTTTATTTTGAAGCTCTAATAATAGAGACACGTCCGACTGTTTAATTCTTTTATGGGTAGGTTCTTCTTCCTCCTTCTCCCCCTCTTCATGGTCCATTTCCTTTTCGGATTCTTCATGAGCGCGTTTCATTTTTATTTTGATTATATGTCTCCCTTTCTTTTATTTTGATTTTCTCTCTCTTTCTCTTTAAAAGAAATGACCTTTTTCCAACGCTTTCGTGGGTTCTCCTTTAATATCGGGAAAGACGGCTGGATCTAACGTCGCCGCATATGTTTCTACATAAGGAGCTCGAGCAAACGTGACATGCCACATGCCTTCCTCATTCGGTTTCATCTGAATACCGTTCGATCGAAGAAGGTTTGGGAGGGTTTTCAACAGTAAATGGAAAGGATTGAGAACGACATGGCCTTGATAAATTTCGGGAACGCGTCGATCCTCCTCTGAAAAAAGACATACGGGATATCGATACAGGAGCGTGTAGGCGTTCGCGTGTTGACTTAATTTTCCATCCAGTTCTTGCTCGATCAACTGGCAACGTGTGAGCTGGTTTTGTCGAATAATGGTTTCGTAGCACGTTTTGACATGAAAAATAGGATCTTCGTGGCAGTGACGCGTATGCACCGTAAAGGGAAGGTACTTAAAAACATATTGCATGTAGTCAAAAGGCCACGTTTCTTCGATTTGTAGATGGTGTTTCTTGGATTGGACCACGTAATAATTGAAAGGATAGGATAATTGAGTCGGGTCTAAATTCTCAAATTCGATGAACGCGACCGGCGAATAATCAAACATGTAGAAATAGGCAAACAGTTTCACATGATGGATCGGGGAATCGGGTTCGCTTTTAAAAATATTCGCGCAAGCATTATAGCCCTTATCGTTATTTTTCAAATAATAGGGATGATCGAGTCGCACCCCGATATTCCCATACCTCGGATCGCACACACAACTTCCAAATTCTGCATGATAAAAAGTATGTTTTAAAGGCTGACCTGTAAAAGCATCGAAGGAACAGGGCTGCTGGAAGTAACCGGGTTTTTGGAAAGACGCGAGATACTTTTCGGAAAATACGGTCGGATCCCATACGTTGTTTTTTTCTTCTTCCTTCGAAAACGCTAATCGTTCGTGAGCGGTTATTTCTTAACACCCGAAACCTTGCAAAAGCGGCTTGTATCCAAAATTGCAAACACATTTACCTTCTTTCAAAGGATCTTTGTCTAAACTTTCTAATCGGCCGTGAGGTCCGCAAGCAATGTCTACGTCACAATTCCCCCCGCGTTCTTTTTGCGTGACGAGATGAGGATATTTACAAAAACAGGTCGCGAATTTCAATCCTTTTTGATTCACCAGAACCCACTCTCCCGTAGCTGAAGAACAAGTAGCATGGGGAAGGAGTTTGGGAAGACATTCACCCCGAAAATATATTTGATCATCGTCACAATCGGTTGCGTGAATACAAGTCGAATAAAGCGTTGTCCGCTGAGGAGGGTGGTAGGAAATGGATTGCCAAGGATGGGTTGTAGTCGTTTGGGACTCGTTTCGAAACAGGTAGATCATGATCAGGTAAAGATAAAAGACGAGAAGAAATATCCAAAGCGTCATCTTTTTTTTTTCAATAGAGGTTCACAACTTTTATTTTATCGCCTCGATCTTCATGCACCAGACCGGCATTATCTCGTTGAGCCCCTATTTGTTCAAAATATTGCAAAAGTTTATATTTGGTTTGTAGATTCTGGATCGATAATAAATACTTTCGAACACTGTAGACCATATCGTTTCGTTGAGCCTTCACCATTTTGACAGGGTCGTCCATTATTTTTTAAATTACTTGTTTACGCCAAACATTTGATTCAGTGCATCCTCCGTGGAGGTTCCTGGACCCCCCTTAATAACACTTACTTTCCTAGCGTTTGGATCCTCTATTGGGTCTTTAGGAAGTCCTCTTGTGTCCATCGGTAATTCTTTCTGTTCCGTTTTCACCTTTTCCGCGATCGAGGTGGCTATTAACTGAAGGAGGAGAGGTTGATTAAAATTGCGGCAAGGAACGATTTTGTTCAAATATTGACTGTACTGAGGATCAATATTATCTTTTCGGTGTATAATGCTGGAAAGCATATGATCGGTAATCACAAAACTGTTACTCAACAGCGATTCCGATAAACCTCGATGAATAAACATATTATGAGGGGTGAGATAGGGAAGTTGATCCATTTCTTTTTGAGCCATCTTGGCAAAAAATCGGTAACGTCGTTTGGATAATAAATGTCGACGATGGATTTTCCATAAATCCATTTCTAAATGATTTCTTCTTATTTAAAAATGAGTAACGGGTTTGAAGTAATTGGGAATGCCGATAATTTCGGGACACTTCTCTTCCCCTTCTTCCATCTCTTCGACTACAGGGAGGGAAAGAGGAGTTTCAATATCCAGATCGGTCGAGAACAGAACAGATTCTTTAAATAAGATAAATTCGCGAACTAAACCTCCTACCTTGTACGAATTTTCTCCGAACGTGTACCGGTTAGAAATTTGAAGGTTTAGAATACCTAGAAAAGAAATCGTCGTACCAAACATATTTTCAATCGAACACTGAAAAGTATTTTTTAAACCCTCTCCATTAAAGATCCGACTCTTTCGTATACACCACATATTTCTATGAATTTGAAATTTATCTTGGGCTCATTTACAAGCAGAGCAAAACGCGGGATCGCACCGGTCCATGAAAAAACGACAATTCTCCGCAAATTTGTGTTGCGGATTCTCTTTCATGCTTTCGCCAATTTTAGTTAAAGGAGCACACAGTCGAGTCATGAACGAAGTTCCTGTTTTATTATTCTCCCCCGGTTTCAAATACCAATAACCAGCCACGAGAACATTATAGCAATTTTGTAAACCAATAATGTTTCGGATGTGAACAGTATCTTTTCGAGTTCCTTTGGAAAATTGAACTTTTTGTTGACAATGTGTCTCGTACAGCGGATCGTGATTTAAAACATCTTCCCAGTCGGGACATATTAAGTTGAGAGCACCTTGACGTTCTTTTAATTCGTCGATAGCTTTCTCAAGGATGGGAGAAGAAAGAATATTCTTGATAATCAACGAATAATCCATTCTTACTCAATAGATTTCTTTTTTTCGAACAAAGTAGAATGTAGTATCTTGGTTATTAGACTACTGGCCTTAGGAGATGTTACCTCTTCAGCAGCACAAACTGATTTGAAGCGAAAATGGGATGACATAAATAGATAAGCGAGAATTCATTCTAGAAAGAATTTTGCAATGTCTTGTTTGGTTGATGAAGTCGAGTGGAAAAAAAATTTTGTGAGAGCTGGAAGAAAAATATCTGGAGAGTAAAAAAAAAAAAAAAAAAAAAAAAAAAAAAAAAAAAAAAAAAAAAAAAACTTTTTGTTAATTTTTATCATGTCTTAAGACATGATAAAAATTAACACTACCACCCTTTTGTCTCTGAATGATGTCTTACCATTTCTAAAAATAAACTATGACTCATTCTTTTCTTGGAATTTTATTTTTAGAAATGGTGAGTCATGGTGTATTTTAGAAACATGTTGCTGAGACATCATTGAAAACAAAAAAGGGGGGTCATTAATTTTTATCATGTCTGGAAGACATGATAAAAATTAACAAAAAAGTTTTTTTTTTTTTTTTAATGGTTTTAAATTTTCCTGACATATTTTTTCCAGCCAGATTTTCAACCGACCTTTTCCCAATCATCATTTTTTAAAACTGGCTTAGTATTGGTTTGTTTAAAAATGACGTCATTGCTTCAAGAACTATATACACATAACTTTCTCGTACTCACTTCTCTATACGGAATGGGGTTCCCAGCTGACATAGCAAAAACCCTATCTCGCTTCATCTACAACTCTCGTTGATGATCTATACAAAATTGGGTAATTTTTTCCACGACTTTATACAGTTCTTGATCACGGGGATCTATCTGCTTGTACGGCTTCACGTGAATTCTTAAATCATAGCGCTCGTCCATATTTTCATTGACGTTATCATCGACCCCAATTAAAAGAATGTCATAATCGTACAAGACTCTGATATGTTCCGAACATTTTGAAATATTATACTTTCGACACGACTTTTCACATTGTGTGCGGCCAAATATCCGATACGCATAACGTGCAATATCGTGCAATGAACTGTTGATCACTCGCTCGACATAATCATCCGAACCTTTACTCCACAAAATGATATCGATATTGCAAAGACGTAAAAACTGGATCAGGAAATTGGTTTTGGGTCGAATTTGAAATGTTTCTCCTTCAAAGTATCCAAGCGTCTCATCCATATCTAAGACACAGACCACCACCATCTTTCTTTTTTAAAGAAAAAAGAAGATGAGTCGATCCACCACTCATACTATTATTGAACACGTGAAAGAAATTGTTTATTATGCTCCTTCCAAATGTCCTTGGCATTTTGATTATGCCTGTTTTCTCATTTTAAATAATTTCAATCAAAGACGATTCCACTGCCTGTTTACTTCCCACTCGATGCAGTGGAGATCTTACAGTGCCAGCAGCTCTTGTGACTTGCCCGAACATTTTTTCGATTTGATCCTTCTTCATCGACAATTGAGTTCGGAGTATGTGTTGCCTTTTGCGACGCATTTCCGAGAACGTTCGGGATATACAATAGGTCTCTTTGAAATGAATCCTGGACTTTATAGTGCTCGCATTTTTCAACCGGAATATTTAGCAGAAACGTTTTACACGTTCATTGTTTTCTTGTGTAGTATTTGTTATCGACTCGGAGGAACGGCTCCCGTTTTAAAATTATGTTCTTTTGTGTACACGGACCATCATCCCGTGCTCGTGGATATTGGAGCTCTGAATGTGGAAAAGAGAGAACGCATCGGTCATCGAGAATTTTTAAACGAGAAGAAATGGCATCGGTTCTTGAAACGACGAACGACTCGAGACATTATTCGGTACGTGAAACTCATGCATCCGGATTATTTTAATAAGAAATGTCGTGGTCAATGCATTCTCTCCGAGAAAGTTGTCTTCAACGATGTAACGCATCAACTGATTTGTAAAAGTCGACAACGCAGTCTGGCCGAGGTTTTAGATACTTTTCAAGAACTCATGCCCCATGAGCCTATTCGTCAACTCATTCGAACGTGGCTTTCTGCGAGATAAACAAGAAGATGGATTATAAACAACTCGTCCTCGATTTATTGAAACAGAAAAAATATCCCATTTTAGTGGATTATGTGGTCATGGATATTTATTACAAAGAGGTTTATAAATCAGACGGGAAAGTAAAACGATTTGACTCCCCATGTTTCGAGTTGAATCAAAGATATTTAGAAGAACCCAATCCATATAAACTGGAATTTATCACTTCGGACGAGAGTAGTAAATTGGTTATTCGACGACAAATCGATCCTAAAGATTTTAATATAAATCAATATCCGGAAAAATGTTTTCGTGTTAAACTGTCCAGTCACCATCTTGCTGAATTTGATATGTTTAAATACAAGATGTTCGAAGAACAAATTTATAATTTCATAATGTATCTGAATAGTAACATTCCTGCCATTCGAGAATTTTTGAACTTAACTCACGACGAAAGTACTCGATATTTACCCCAGTCCATACGACTATGGGTGTATAACTATAAAACGGCCAAGATCACTCATCAAATTATGGATCCCGAATATTTTGGACCTCGTTCATCTCTTTTACTGGAAACACGCATGATTCTTTGTTTATTGTCACCGTGCACTTCTAATTCAGTATTATTGTCCCTTCGAGATGATTATGCTTGGAAGAATCATACCGATAAAGCCATTTTACCGTCTTATGTATATGATTACGATCCTTATAATTTATATTATTCGGATCACTGGAAGGTTCTTGTCCCGCTAGCTTTTAATCCGTTAGAAAATCCCATCATTTGTTAATATTCCAGTTGCAGCACGTACTCATCGTCTTCACTCCCGTCACGAACAAAATTGATGTAACGTTTCGTTTGAAGATCCTTGTAGCGACAGACTTGGCGAATACCCCGACAAATAGATCCCGGCAAATTTAAATCTCGATCCATTCCTCGAGTCGGTTTTAGAATCAGACCTGATTCGTTTGTCTCGAGGGCTTTTATAAACTTTTGATCGTAGCCAACACGAGCTTTGAGTTTAGACTTTCTCTTTCTCCCTCTTTTTTTGGGTAGAGGAGCCAAGTAATGCCGAATGGGTATATCTATACTCGAAGAGCGACTTCGGGATCGATTTCGGACTCTTGTTGGACTTGGAGATCGACTTCGGACTCTTGTTGGACTTTGAGATCGTGTTCGGACTCTCGTTGGACTTTGAGATCGACTTCTCGATCGACTTCTAGAACGTTGACGTTGAGATCGACGCCGCATATTTGGATTTATTTCTACTTTATTACGGTTTAAGAAACGTTTTACATAGTCTTGGACACGAGGTTCTTCACTCATAGCGTCATACCAGTAATTTCCCGGAATGATTATAAATTTATCGTCTCGAAACTTTATAAACTGTTCTGGACTATAGCGGGGAAAAATTTTTGTAAATGAGACAAGTCGAATAAAACGTGCCCCAACGAACATCTCCCTGTCAATTCAGAACGACGCACGTTTCGATTTAATTTCTCTTCTAACACTTTTTGAACATACTCAATAGGAACTTTGGAAGGATAAGACATTTTTTTTTTGCTTTATATTCCCCAAATGACTTGTCCATAGAAATATAATCGGAAGAAAACTGAATCTCGAACGTGCTGGTGTGTATCATAGTAAGCGTGATCGTATAAATCAAACACATCTAAATGAGCCAAGGCATGTAAAGTAAAAATGAATAATAATTGCCATGTCGTTTCATTACGATAAAATCGAGTTTGATCTACATTGACCTGATTAGCATAATAGGTGTTCATATTGATCGTGCCCCTGTTTTGATCTACCAGCATCTTGTTCGAAGTGGAATAGTTTAAGCAGTAATTGCGATGAATTTTAATAAACTCGAAAAGATTAAAAATAACGTAGACGGGAATTTTTCCTTCCTCGGTTTCGGTTTCATTAATATATAACTGAATAACCTCTTTGGGTCCTCCTGGCTCTTCACAATAATACATGGACATTTCGTAACGGTCCAATCGACGAATTGGATTTTCCAAGATACGATTGAGAATCGAGACCCATCGTTCAAATATGAAATGGAATTTTTTAAAATCGACCGTGGCCCAATCATCCATGATTTTAAAGCATGCCGTACAAGCATCTCGCCAAGTATTAATTTTAGACTGAAGAGCCGTTTGACGACAAGATCGACGTTCTTCGTGTTGATCAACTCGTCTTTCCATATCCTTATCCTTTGTTTTTTTTCCAAAGAAAAAAAAAAGATGGCTGAAATGTATATATTCTTGATGATGTTTGGTCTCTTTCTATTTTTCTTTCCTACTTCTGTCATAGAATCGGATTCCATCTCCATGAACGAATCTATACCGCTTAAAGATTGTCGACGAGAAAAAGTCCGGTGTGTGGATACATGTGATTTTCTTTGCACAAACGGGGAAGAAATGCAATGTGTTCGAGGACTCTGTATGCCCAAACTGAATCCTTACCCGTGTCAAACTGAAAAAGGAGGTATGATTATTCTTACCGAAAAAAATGGATTCTATCAGTGGTCGTGTTACTGTACGGATCCAGCTTTTTACAATGGACCGGATTGTGGAGAATTGGCGAAAGACGTTTGTCAAAATGGTACATTTATCTATGGGGGGTTCAATCAGCATGAATGCATGTGTCAATTTCCACAAGTAAAGGCTATGATTCAAGGAAAACCTCAGTGTGTGCATAGGAATATAGCTCGGTTTTATCGGGATCCGTAATGAACTGGATCATTAAAAAATGTACGTCTGAAAATGTCTCAATTTTTTTGAAAAAACAAACCGTGACTCTATCTTACATTGGGTGCAATTAGAAATTACCCCTCTTTTCGTCCGAAAATGATGTCTCACAATTTCGAAAAATTGAAGACATCAATTTCGGACGAAAAGAGAGAATTTTTTTTTTCTACCAATTTAATCGACTTGATCCTTATGGTTTTTTAATTATCCAGACTCTCACTTATCTATTTAAACAATCCGACATTCCCTACAGATCAGTCTGTACTGCTGAAGAGGTAACATCTTTCAACGCAGCTTCTACGTTACGACAAATGCTTCAATAAAGGTAAGAGATTTTTCCTTCTTAATTATTTTTCGTTTTACTAGAAAGAAATGATTATCCTATTTTTTTTGAACCTATCTAAGTGTTTTGAGTTCTACTTCAGATTACGAAGTGCTTTTGAAGATCCAATCTGGTTATCTTTTTCAATCCATAAAAGCAATGATCCCTATACTTTTTGAAAGTTTTTTAAAGAATAGACTCTTGTGTTACTGATTCCATCTCCTTTTTAGCTTCTTCTTGTATATATTTACGATAACCTGCAATTTTCATAGAACGTTTAATGATGGTAAAGGAAGGACTAAAGGATCGATTCGGAAAATACTTTTGAAAGAACCGTTTTAATTTTCTTAAGTAGCCATCTAATGATCGAGGGAAAAGTGGGCCGGCAATAACCCAAGCCAAAAATTCATACAAAAACCGATTACGTTGATCCCATATATTGGACGATGCCAATTTCTTTTCTGCATAATGTCGTCGAAGATCTGTTTCGTTCAGAAGTTTTAAAATTTCGTTTGCTTTTAAGTCAGTTTCAAGAATGACAAGAATAAATAAAGCCATCTCTTCATATTCATAGCGATCTATAACTATTTTTCTAAGTTTTTTGAGATCATTTAATGTAAGAAGAGGACCTTGACATCTTTTAATATGAATTTGTTTCGAGCGCTCCCTTTTTTCACCGAGCAAACGGTATAAAAACACGATTTTATTTTTTATTTTATTATACGATTTCCTCTTTTCCTCAGTCAGATACTTTTCATATATCTCTAGTGCTCTTTTATAATGATATTTTATACCGTCACCATGTTTTTGATACCAATCATAGAATTCATTAAAATAAAATTCATACTTAGCTCGTGTTCCTTCCGAAATATTCATACGTTTAATAATATTTTGACATTCCTCCATCGACGGACATTGTTTGAATACTGTATTGTCAGGCTTATGTCTATGTTTAGGAAGAGCGTTATCCCAACATTTCCATCGTCTCATTCGTTGGTATTCTTTTTCTTTGAATCGAACGTTTGGATCTTTTCGCCTTTCTCGTTTTCTCCATCGATTTGCTTCTTTTACTCGTTCCAGTGACCAATAATGTTTCAAATATGCTTTTCTTTTTCTTTTCCTTTCAGATAAAATTGTAGGTTCCTCAGTATCCATCTTGACTCCTACCCTTCATTATTAATTATTATCTATTATTTTTCACTTCGTCTTATATTTTTTAATCTAATCCTTTTTTGGTACCTAAAAAGTAAATTGATTAAAAAAATATAAGGATTCCATAAAACTTTTAAATTTTCCTTGACCGTAAAATAACAAAGATCCTAAAATCCTTACCTTTTAAATGTAGTGTGTCCCATAGGACAAACCGGTTTGTCCTATGGGACACACTAGATTTAAAAGGTAAGGATTTTAGGATCTTTGTTATTTTACTAAAAATTTGATAAAAAGGTTTATACTAGAAGGTTTCAAAATTTTATTAATGATATTAAATTATTATTAATGATTTTTTGAATGGGTGCCAGGATCTGACGCTATTGATAAAGAAATAACTTATTCCATAATATATATGTCTGAAAAACAAATACCATGAAGGGGGAACATAGTTTTCCTAATGTTTATCTTGCTGTGTTTCATAAATCATGTAGATGGTCAGACAAATTACTAATGTAATGACAAATAAACAGTAAAGCTGAATAGTATGAATAAAAGGCATAAATGTCTTATAATTAGATCCAAAAACGGATCGGAGAAATGATTCATAACTCATTTTATCTTGTTCATTCCTTTCTCTCTAATTACATACAAGTTCTATCAATATCCTTAATGGATCCAAGATTCTTCTTCAACTATAAAATTGACTCATCGTAAGATTTTTTACTTGCAGATACTCAAGGCAGTTTGGTCTGTTTATTAGAATTCCAAATACATTTCCCGCATCTGTTCTAACCAATGGATTCTGGATTTACAACGAGCGGTTTTTATCAGAAGCATAAAAGATTTTCCCCATCTATTCTCTAGCCATGGATTTTAGATTTTATTAGACCCCTTAGCGAATGTCAGTTCGGATACTACGCCAACTATAAAATCGGCTCATCGTAAGCTTTTCCACTTGCGGATACTTTCTCAGATGTCTATTTTCTTCTTTTTTTAATCCGACCCTCTCAAAAACAAAGGATAATGAATATTCATAAATACGCTACACTTTACAGCCAATTTCATGGCTTGCATTTAGGAGGATTCAATGTGATTCAAGATACGATTTTTTTTCCCTTAGCCCATATGCGGCTTCAACCTTCTGTGATTCGAAAACTCGCTCATTTCGATAAAGTCGTCCCGAGTCAGAAACCACTCGTTCTCGCCCTAGCCGCCTATTGTAAAATGTCGGACTTGTCGTGTACCGTTTTTCTTCAACGCAATGCATCATGGATCCTTCTTTTAGAAAACGAACGGGTCATTTTCCCCACGATCCCGAATTCATCGGAATCCTCCCACAATCTTTTCAAACTTTTCGCCACACCATTTTTTGTGAAAGATCCTAAAACGATCGAACGGTATTTACAAAATCCCATGTTCGAAAACGTGTACCGCTCCCAAAATAATCATACAATTCTATATTTAGACGAATGGGATATACCGTATCCAGGAGGACATTACTTTGATGATGATAACGGGCCCAGATTACATTTACCAGAAGATGACGGAGGGAAAAGGTATCGTCTTTGTTTTTTGTCCAACCAGGTCCATCACGAGAAGGACCTCGTCCATAATTTCATCAACGAATGGAAAGATCGACCGGACGTTTATTACGATCCTCTGAAAACGCGAACGGCTTTTCCGTCTTCCTTTATTGAATTTTTACCGTCCGTGAATCCTGAGAAACCCATCCCGTTTCCCATTGAGTACAATAAGAGTACGGCGCTCATTCAAAAACAATGGACGTATCAGCACCATCCTCAATATATTGTCCAAGATATTTTGAATACGTACGATCAGAGAAATTCGCTTGAGAAGGTAGGACTCTTGATCGAATAACCGTTTCAAATCGGGTTCGAAAATGCTACTCGATCGAATCCTAACGGGAAATGCATTGGACTCGTCGTCAACGGTTCTGAACCGGAAACGATTTTATATGTTCGATCACCGTATCAGCGGTACATGGAATATGAAGCCATCCCCACGACCGTGCACTGGATTCCTATTCTTTACGAACCAGAAACCACGTATCCACTTCAACCGGTCGTACTCTGTTCGACGATCATCGGGTTTGAATACAAAAAGGCTTTCTTATGTTGAAGTTATGTCATGCTCGAATCTCATCCGAAACAACCTGCTAATAGAAACACGGCGTGTCTGTTCCATCCCGTCACAGATGTGAGCGAATTGACGTTTCTCGAGAGTTACGAATACGATTGTCAGCATGCGCTTCACCGAGTTCGATATGCTTCCATTCCTCATGATTTATGGTGTCTGACCAAAATCGAAGAAGAAAAACCAGTTCCACTTGCTAAACCCTATGCTCATCTACCTTACCTGGTTCAATCATGGCTGGAATTTTATCATCAGAATCGTTCCACGGATCCAGAAATCAGGTACGGCAATCTGAAACTCTTTCAATTGGCTCTAACTTTGGCTCGACATAAAATATGCTTTTCGGCCGAAACGGTCGAAACCGAAGAAGAAGAAGGTATCATTGTACCAAGAAATTCATCGTCCCCGATCGTCATTCGCCTAAGTCGGGAAGCTCGAAAATTTCTCGATATTGTCCGGTTAAGAATTGAATTTATGGAACGACCAGTTTCCTCTCCATGTGTTCTGTTGTAAAGAGAAAAAAAAACGAAGCAAATATCTGTAGATTGAGAAATGGTGATTCCCTTAGCTCAACTAGGAACTCAACTCACAAGAAGTGCGAAAGTTATCCACTGATATACACAATTCTTGAAACGATGACGTCATCTTGAAATGTCTTGTGAATCGAGTCGGCTGGAAAAAATTTCTAAGAGCTTAAAAAAAAAAAAAAAAAAAAAAAAAAAAACTTTTTGTTAATTTTTATCATGTCTTTAAGACATGATAAAAATTAACTCTCTCTTCTTTTTGGCTGGGAAGGATGTCTCACCGTTTCGAAAAACTCATTCTTGCAATGATTGCCATGAGAAAGGATGAGTTATGGTTTGTTTTTTCAAACGGTGAGACATCCTTCCCAGACAAAAAGAAGAGAGAGTTAAATTTTATCATGTCTTAAGACATGATAAAAATTAACAAAAAGTTTTTTTTTTTTTTTTTTTTTTTTTTTCATCTACAGAAATTTTTCTGGGCTCTCAGAAATTTTTCCTAGCCGACTCGATTGGCAAGACATCTCAAAATTCTTTCTAGAATGGGCTCTCGCTTATCTATTTAAACATTTCATGTTTTACTTCAGATCGCTCAGGAGGGTTGAAGAAGAAGCATTTCGTAACTTGGAGATCATATTGTATTCTTTTCCATTTCGGAATTGGTCAAGATTCGATTAGGAGCAGCAATCAAGTAATCATACATCTGATTATATCGTAGCAAATAATCGACCGTGATCCAATTGAGTTGAATATTCACAATCAACACTAAAAAATAGAGTATTTCAACGCGAGTTATTTCGTACGTTATATCTCCCCGTTGAGCGAACTGGTCGGCTATCTGATCTATTTCCGTAATGATAGTAAAAACGTTCAGTGGATCCACGACCAATTCTGTATTCCATTGAATTGTAAATGGAAGTACGAGGTTTTGTTCACTCAAAAAATACAAATAGCCGTATTTCTCTTTTTCTCGAAACAGCGTTTGGATATAGTCTCGCACCGCTTCCCGTACTTCTGGATCGCGCACCAGTTCGAGCGTGACGAGCGGAAATTTATGAAATTTGATATATTGAGGTACCACGGTATTCAGTCGAGGACGATATTTATGATGAAGAAGGTGATCGATAGGAGTCTTTAAGGATTGAAGTGTAACGATATCCATCTTTTCTTATACGAATTTCCAAATAATAAGGCCGATGATGACAAGAACGATTCCCAACAAGATTGGTTTTAGGTACGGTATATTACCCAAAACATCTAAAATACCACTCGTGATGGAACCCGTCACGTCTTGACTGAAATGCGTTAAAGCTTCTCCGATCGTGGGTCGACGGCATTTCAATTCTTGCGTCGGTGTACAATCGTGATATTGACAATCACATAATCGACAACACGTATCCTCTTTCTCGTTGTCGTACCCTTCACACGCATTCCATTGCTGAATAGGAAATCCCGTGCACGATTCGATCCCGTGAACAGGTTCGGGTTGACAACAACTCAATTCTTTAAGTTTACAAACCATGTCCCCTCCGTTGTAGAGAAAACAGCCCGAATTGTCCCGAATATATTGGTTGACATATTGAGAACCGAGCGCGACGGCCGTCACCCCTCCTGCGGTCAGAAGAGCTTTCTTACTAAACACTTTATCAAAAGCTTTTTGAAGGGGTTTATTCTTCGCGACGACTTTAGCGACCTCCCCTGCTCGTTTGATAGGAATGTCGAATTGTTTAAATTGTTTAGCGACTTTGCCTCCAGACTTGTTAAAAAATCGCATGTCTCTTGACCCTTGCCAGATTTTCAGAAACCAAGATAATGAACGAATCCAATTGTATTTTTAGTAATAGAAAAATTCCTTGTGGGTCGGACAATATTTCGGCGTTTCGGAATATTCTCTGCCTGAACCATCTTCGAAATCCTCATGGATCACAAATTTATTATCATCGAATGGAATCGGAATCGCATACCAAGGTCGTTGGACCTTTCCTGATTGTGAAGGAAAATTTCTCGTTTCCGAAAAATACTGTCATTTTACCGACGCGCGAGTTCCTGGGTAAACATTTCCGACCCGATTTACACGACGTCCAGTTGGACGATCTCACATTTAAACTCAACCCGTGCATCGAGCACTATATCAACCACCTGTATTCTCAAGACCCGACCGACTTGAAACGCAATAACGCCATGGATGTGTTTGATCGGCGTTTCCATTACGAACTGCTACGGAATTTAAGTGTTGGCAACACGAACGAAATTGGTTTAGGCGTGAACAATACCACGAAGATGCAAGAAGAAATGATGGTGCATTTCAAGAGCACGCTTCAGCAACGTCTTTGCGGTTTATATCACTATATTAATAATTCAAATGTAGCGACGCTCTTCGACAAGATAAAGGTATGCGACATGGCGAATGGAGGTCTTTTTGTCGACCCTAAAACGGAATTCTCTCCTTTTTACAATTTCCTGCTGGCGCATTGTTTATTCGATTTTCATAAACTACCCAATTTAGACCTCGTTCCCGAAACCGTCATTTCGAATGTCGCGTACAAGAAAGGGGTTGGGGTTTTATACGTTAGAAGATATTTGTCACCCTGAACCGATTGTTGTGATGGGAGAAGAAACAGGATCTTCGTATCTCTATCAATCCAAATGCATCACGTATCCCAAAGAAACGGCTTTAAATAAACAATTGACGAGAAAGGATTTGCCCGATAATCTCATTATGAAAAATGCCATGCAGTTTTCTGATACGCGGTTCCTAACTTGCTAAATGCGAAAAGGTTTGGAGAAAAAAAGTGATTTGGTTGGGGGTTAAAAAGTCAGTACAGAAAAATTTCTATTATGTAAAAAGGAAAAAAAAAACAAAATGGTAATATACCTTGACACAGAATCTGTTTTCATCATGTAGAAGCTTGCACACAGGCCACAGCATCAAACGATCTGAAATGAAACTCGAATGGCTTAAATAGATAAGTGAGAACACATTCTTGAAAAAAAATGATGGTCTTGTTGATCGAGTCGGCTGGAAAAAATTTTGAAAATCTGAAAAAAAAAAAAAAAAAAAAAAAAAAAAAAAACTTTTTGTTAATTTTTATCATGTCTTTAGACATGATAAAAATTAACAATCCCCTTCCCTTTTTGTCTGGGAATGTTGTCTCACACTTTCTAAAAATAGACCATAACTCATCCTTTCTAATGGCAATCATTCCAAGAATGAGTCACGGTTTATTTTTCGAAAGAGTGAGACAACATTCCCAGACAAAAAGGGGAGGGTAGTTAATTTTTATCATGTCTAAAGACATGATAAAAATTAACAAAAAGTTTTTTTTTTTTTTTTAACTTCTAATCCAGATCATCCAGATCACGACGAGACCTGAGAGCGTACGGTTTATACGCAAATTTACTAAACTTGTTCTTCATAGAACTGGCAGAAACCTCACCTAAATAGACTGGATCCTCATTGCCTTTTACATCCTCAGCCTCCTTCTTAGACTTCTCTTTCTTGAATGGTTTGCACAGATCTGGATTGATCTTGCTTTTGATGGGAACCTGGTCTGGATCCACCTTTTCAGTTTTGATTTTCTCTTTATCGAAGGTAGTGGAAATGGTTTCGTTAATAATATTTCTCGAAGAAGGTTCTAAAATATTTAACTGAAACACGGGTTTTTCGATCATATTCAGAGCATGTTCTTGAAAGAGAATCATATCTCTACAAATGCCTCCTACTCTACAATATAAAGCGTCCGTTTCGTAAAAGTACCGCGAATTAATTTTAATATTTAAAATACCAATAAACATATCGTTATTCACAAATTCTTGGTCCAGGGTTTCTTGAAACACGTTTAAAAGGGTCGTTCCATCAAACACTTTGGTTTTGCGTAAACACCATTGATTTTGAGACATCTGAGAATTCAGATCATTTCGTTGACTCATTTGCCGACACGCTTTACAGAGAGAAGGTCTACATTTTTCAATGAAGAACCGACATTGTTCTGAAATCAGCATTTGGGAATGATCGGCAGCCACGGCTTTGGTAATGTCCACCAGAGGAGGACAGAGTTTACATATGAAAGAATGGGCATTCAGATTCCTCTTATAATTAGTAGCGCAGAGAACCCAATACCCCGCTACGAGAATATTATAATGATGATTGAAATCTTTAATATTTTCAATCTGAATATAACCTTTTTCTACGGGATGCTGGAACGGGATCGCTTTAGCTTGAAAATCTTGAAACTGAGGATTGTTGGCTAATATATTTTTCCATTCTCGGCTCACGAGGTTTAACGTTCTCGGGTTATTTTCAACGATTTCTTCAATCCCCGCTTTTAAAATCGGGTGCGCAAGAATACGATCGATTAACTCTGAATATTCCATAGTTCCCCTTTATTATTATTTTATGGACTTCTAAACATCTCGGTCTGTTTCCTCAATTCTTTCGCGTACCGGTCAATGATTTCAATCGTTTGATTCATGCAATAGGTTAAGAATTCATCTTTAATGTAGGCTGTATGCGACCCCTGCCAATCTAACCCTCCTGTCAGACTTTGTACGTCCCATTTGATGTGTTGCAATAAAACATCGGTCCATTCTTTCACAGTCATATTGGATCGAATGCTTCGATCCACGAAATCCAATTTATTCAGCACGGATCTAATATATTCCTCCGACGAAAAAACGGTTTTTCCGTACACGACATCAAATCGTAATCGAAAATAGGATACGTATAATTGATAAAACAGGTCGCTGAGCATTTTGAAATCGGACGATACGGAGGGAGAAGGGGTTAGTTCGGTTTTAATGTGTTCCAATTCCTTTTGCAAGTGGGCTTTTTCGTCCAGACATCGATCTAAAGCGTGTTTGGCCTGTTGTAAATCCAATGACAGACCTCTTACATAGTCTTCGTCGACCGTCGATACGTGCTTTCGTTTATATTTCGAAGTATCGGACATTTCTATATCCTGCGGAGCTACGAGAGCTTTAGCCAGTTGGTTTTCTAAAGTTTGGTTTCGAGACCGAGACACTTCCAGTTGGTTTTGTAAATCTTTCACTTCCCGCTGTAATTCCTCCACTTGATCCGTAGGATACGTAATGGCCGGTACAGTAGTGGGTTCTTTCACTTCGGTGATGTGAGGATGTTCCTCCAACTGCCGTCGATATAGGTCTCGTTCCTGCTCGAAATATAAAATCACCGAATTCGCCAATTCTTCAATAGGATCCGGTATGTTCGGAAACTGGGCTCGAAGCGTGACAATTTGTTTATAAACGAGATCTTGAAATTGTCGATGCTCGTGAATCACGTTTTGGAGTTGATGGACAACGGCTTGCGGCCAATCTTCCCTCTGATCACTAGGGTCATTCTGAAGGATCGTTTTTAGGAACGTGGTCAATTTCGTTTTGGCGTAGAGGAGGTACTCATTACATTTCGTATAATTACTTTCGACTTGATCGAGTTTCTGTTTCAATTCGAAAAGTTGTTCTTTGGTTTTACGGAGCTCGACTTCACAATCGTTGTGATTCTCGACTGAAACTTTTTGTTAATTTTTATCATGTCTTTTAGACATGATAAAAATTAACTGTCCCCTCTTTTTGTCAGGGAAGGATGTCTCACTCTCTTAAAAATATACCTTGACCCATTCTTTTATTGGAGTTCTATTTTTAGAAAGGATGAGTCATGTTCTATTTTCCGAAAGTGTGAGACAACATTCCCAGACAAAAGGGGAAGGTAGTTAATTTTTATCATGTCTAAAGACATGATAAAAATTAACAAAAAGTTTTTTTTTTTTATTTTTTTTTTATTTTTTTTTTTATTTTTTATTTTTAATATCCACTTTGGAATTTTTTCTGAGCTCTGGCTAGAAAGAACTCTGGTTTATCTATTTAAGACGTGCGAAACGAATTTCACTTTAAATCATTCTGTGCAGTGAATTCAACATTATATAGGAACAGACTTTATGAAGGTAAAAGTGCTCAGTTTATTTATTCTTTAGAGGAGCACGTGGAGATTTTATAGGATATTTACTTACAAAGAATTGCTTGTATTTTTTTTAAGAAATATTAATCAAGTTAAAGATATATAATCATGTCGCAGAGCCTCCATTATTTAACAAGGATTAATTCGGTTGGAGATGCGCCCAACGATGCTTACATTTTCTACCAGATGTCGGGAGGAATCTTTTACTGTAACCGAAAAGACTACGCACAATTTTCTCGATTTTATACTCGAACGTCTGCCGAAAATCTTTTTTTAACGATGGATCTTTGCTCGACGACCCATCATTCCCTTATCCTAGATATTGATATTAAAACTGAATGCGATGCTTCCCTTCCTTCATCTATGCTCTACGATTATGTAGATTCTGTTATTCTCTCAACCTTAAAATTTTACTTTTTATCCCTTAAGCATTTTACTTTTATTGTGGCTGTTCGTCCAGGAGGTGGTATTCATGTCCATTTGCCGGAAATTTCGATCGCTCATGATGATTATATTCAATTTTGCAGCCAACTTCAACCCCGGTTCTATCACGAAACATCTGAATTTATTTTCCAGTTGGACGTTTTAGCGAATGCGACGCTTGTGAATTCCTCCAAGCCCTATACGAATAAATACGAACCCATGTTGATTATTTATGTAGACGAACAAACCACCTGGCGTTTAGATTTGACCAATCCTAATGCTTTCAGCATGCGATTGTTAGGCATTCAATCAAAATTTAAACGTCGCAAGGATAATACCAATTCCTTTTTTCGTAAACTGCTCCACCTCCAGCCAATGGATATTCAAAAACAACTTTATGAATATATGATGCCTGTGGTGACACTGTACGATCCTTTGTATCGAGTATCGTATCCCACGCTTATTAGCAAAGATGAGGAAGCTGGACCCGACGATGAAAAAGTGGCTACGTTTGTGTATAAACTAAAAACCCCGATGTATATTTACAAAGGGAAGGATTTTGGAACCGAAGGTCATCATTGGTTAAAAACGTTTTACTTTATCAAGTTTAACGGGTTTGTGATTTCAGACTTTGAATCGAATAACCGGGCTCTAAAACGATGGTACCGGGAAAGTCAAAATTCTATCGTCATCGAAAACGATGTATTCCAGACGGTGAATCAAGCTCTCAAGTTAGACAATCCTAGTTTGCATTCCGATCCCAATCCCCTTCGTACGATTATGCAGTACAATCAAGGTTACTATTTTTCACCTGTCTTTTGTGCCTTGTGTCAACATTTACGAATGTCCTCCCATACACTCGCATCCCATTTGCGTACGATATTAGAATCTCACGAACTCATAGATTCTGTAGAAAAAATCAACAGTAAAATTATAGATTTCATTTCCCAAGATTTTACTCTCGACACGATCCTCTTTTGTGGTTCGAATCTCAATCCTAAAATTTACAAATTTAAAGATAAACTGGAAGCTATTATCAAAACCATGAAAGGCATTATTTTATATTCGGTGTCTGGAGATCAGCTCGTGGAACAAATTCATCGAATTCAAGAGCGATATTTTCCGATTCTCGTCATTACCATGCACAATTCCTGCAAGAAACCTCAACGCTATATGTGGAATAATATCCACGAGTACTGGCAAGAAGTGCCCCACCAGATAGAAATTCTAAACCTGATGAATGCCATCTTGTCCTCCATTCAGGCCTATGCTCGGAATCAGTTTGCCGATAAAACTAAAAACATGTGTCCTTTCACAGACATTATGAAACAGGTCAACATTAATTATGTGGTCTCGTCCATTCTGAGTCGAACCAACATTGATCGTAAAATCATTCAAATGGATCGACATAAATGGCATATTCGAACCCACGATGGGGTTCTGAATTTCTTGACGGGTCATGTGGGAGGGACGGTTCCGGAATTTTACCTATCGGATCGACGTCTGGGCATCAATTTTAGTCGACACGAGTTGATGCAATTTCGTCACGATCCGGATTTGATAGCCATCTATCGTTTATTAACCGACCGGAAATTTTTTCTACAATACCTGAAAAGCTGTTTTCTCGACCTCACGGACGATTTACTGGATACGCTGCGGGAAAAAGTGCGCAAGTTTCATGACAAACTAGAAACCAACCCGCTCATTCAAAGCATGCTTCATTTTTCATTTTTATGTGCACATGTGTAAATATACGTGTTTCGAATACGATCTGTTCATGTACCTTTTAGATGTCCTGGCCAGTCTTCTCATTGCGACCAATTACGGTCGCAAATTTTTTATTTTGAAAGGCAACACGCGCAATGGAAAAAGTAAATTCTTTCAAATGATTTCGAAGGTCTTTGGAGGCTATAGTCATGGTATTCGAGCCGTCAATTTACAAACGACGAGTGGTCAAGGACTATCAGCCCAACCCGAACTGGCCTCTTCGTTATTTTGTTGTCGAGTAGTGACTGTTGAAGAAATGTCGGGAAAATTAAACGAAAACCTCGTGAAAGAAATCACGGGTAATTCGACCACCAGTTTTCAGAATTTGTACGAGCAAAATGTAGGAGCGATTCCCAGTGCCAAACTCATGGCTTCTACCAATACGTTCCCAGTGTGTACGGCCACAGAGGCGTTTAATGATCGCGTCGTAGCAATTCCTTTTGACGCCGTGTTTACGAAAAATGCTCCATCCCTCACCTCAGAACAAGTGATGCAGGATCAATATTTACTCGAAACCAAAGATTCTATCGTCGAAGATTCCTATAAAGGTTTCTTTTTAATGATTTATCTGCATCTGGCCCACAATATTAACATGGAGGACGGCATGATCCGTTACCGTTCCGAACCTGAAATATTAGTAGAATTCAAAAAAGAATTTTTATCTTCGACCGATATTTTTACACAATTCAAACAGTATGCCGATGTACAAATCATTCCCGGTTCTGTTACGACCTTTAACGAACTGAAATCGGCCATTCGACAATTTTTGAAAACGATGCGCGACACCTCCATCCACGAAACGGAACTCATTATGCGTTTCAATGATGAATTTGGACATTTGAAACGGACCGAAATGGATTTCAGTTCCTTTTCAGCCGAAAATAATATTTCCTCTTCTTTGGATATAGTAGAACCCCTTCAGTTTGAAAATGCCGAATTGAATTCGTCTCTCAAACGAAAGCATGACGACGAAGAGGGAGAACACTCAACCACGAAACATTTAAAAGTGGACGATGAACCCATTGATCTGCCTCAGCATAAAAGACAAGTTATTTATTACGATAATGTTATCATCAAAAATCTGAAAAAAGACAAGAATTACTAACCTTTTTACATATGCATGAGGTAGGTTCCCAACATTTCATTGTGTAATGACTTGGAAAAAACAAAAGTTGACTGAAGAAAGCCAGATTTCAAGATGTTTCTTCTTCAAAAACACAGAATCATGTGAAGTGAAACTCGCAATGCTGAAATATATAAGTGAGAGTCCATTCTTAAAACATGGTGATGTCCGGTCGATCGAGTCGGGTTGGAAAAATTTCTTAACAGCTGAGAAAAAATTCTAAAGATTTAAAAAAAAAAAAAAAAAAAAAAAAAAAAAAAAAAAAAAAAGAAACTTTTTGTTAATTTTTATCATGTCTTTAGACATGATAAAAATTAACTTTACCACCCCTCACCCCTATTTTGGTTTGAATCAGGTGTCAACATGTTTCTAAAATAAATTTCCAAGAACGATATGACTCATTCTTTTGTTTAGAAATCTAGTTTTAGAAAGGGTGAGACATCATTCACAACAAAAAGAAAAAAGGGGGTAGAGTTAATTTTTATTATGTCTAAAGACATGATAAAAATTAACATTTTTTTTTTTTTTTTTTTAAATAGAATTTTTTCTCAGCCAGCTTCGAGTCATTCTTTCTCTTCTCACTGACTATATATAAGAACGTTGTTCTTACAGTCCTGGTATTGACATTAACGTAGCTGCTAGAATAAAAGCCATTGTAGGTATTTCAGCTAAGCACAAACAGAGGCATGGAAACAACTTTTTAAGAATTTCTTCAACGGGTACCGTGGATTGATAAACGCAGTTTCCTGCAGCATCGCATGTGCGTTTATAATGTTCTGAGAGAAGATACTTGTACTGTTCAAAATAATTCCAGGGAATGAGGACTTTTCCACTACATGTTTTAGCAAAGTAGATTTCACCTTGGGCATCTTTCAGGACGTAAGGTTCTTCATTTTTCACTAAATAATATTCGTTCCCTCGGAAATCCACCGGGTATCGTTCTTTTCCGTCCGCGTATTTGGCCAGAACGAATTCGTTTTGAATTTGAATAACGAGGGATTTTTTACGTTGTAGAGGATATTTTTCATTTCCTTTCCGATCTTTGGCATAATATGGAAGGCCGTCTCGAGTTTTAGCGAAAGGATCACCTTTGTCGGGATAGATTTCCCCCTTTTGGGAGTGAATGGCATACCTTTCATGACCATATTCACTTTTCACAAAGACTGGATCTTTTTTTCGATATTTGTAATATTCGCTACCATATCGATTCGGATAAAATTCCATTATATTGCTTTATCTTTTCAAAAATAAATTTCTCGTCTAATGATTTTATTTTTACTTTTCTTCATGAGCATGTTTAGCTAATAAATATTGATGATATTTATTGCCGTGCATTAAATAATCCATTGTGATCCAAGTATATTTCGGATTCGCGAGTAGTGCGTAAAAATATAAGAGATAGATGCAAGTGACATGGTAATGAGCAGAATCTTTAGGAAAAAACTGACTGGCCATTTTGCGAATAGGGTCTAAGATTTCTTCATTCGATAAAATAAATTCTTCATCATTCCATTCCAGGGCATTAAACAGGGGCTGCTGATCGATTAAAAGATATAGGTGTCCATATTGCGACATATTATCTAACACGTGACGGATATGAGCAACGGCCTGTGATTGAAAATCTCGAACGAGTCGAGGCGTAATCTCAAAAAATAAATTCAGAAACCGGTACGTCGCTTGATAGTTTTCAAGTTGAGGATTTTGCCCAATCACGAATCGGATGAGTCGATCAATCGGTAATTGAATAGTTTTCAAAACAGAAATATCGTAATACTCTGCCATGCTTGTTTAATCCTTCGAACCGAAGAAGAAGAAAAAAAAAATTAAATTAAATTGAAAAAAAAAAATGAATCATTCAACCTTTCTTCCATGGCGAATCACCGAACGGTTCAATCGACAAATAGGTCCCTCCTTTCGATATATTGTTCTTATTTCCCATACTGCCACGTTTAATTTGGAAAGAGATTTAAAATCGACCTTGGGTCTTCAATCTTGGTCCTTAATACAATTTCTACAAAAGTTTCGTCAACATCGAGTGGGTATAGAATATATAACTCTGTTCACTCGCAAGGATAAGATACGTCTAGGACCTATTGCAGTACAAGTATCAGAGCGGATTTGTTTCCAACAATTAAAGAAAAAATATGGAACTCAATCCATCCACTTAGTTGGAGCCACCTATCTAAAAGGCAAATTGAGAGATTTTCATGTGATAACCGTAGAGGATTTTAGATTCAATGTTCTCCTGAAACAAGATGACCGATAAAAATAAAACATGGAATCCTACATCGTTCTCAATTTCGAAGGTTTCGAATTGAATGGTGATCCTCTCGCCAAAGAACTCAATCTTTCTTATAATGATGACTTTTCCGACTATATTATTAAAGAAGTGGCTTATATCACCCATGATCGTTCCCAAGGCATTATCTACGTGGAACCACCCATACCGTGGTCTGAATTATCCTATTCCGCCAAACAAAGTGTATCGAGTGTTCATTTACCGTTAGCGGATATAACGCATGGCTTTTCATGGAATGAGGGTCATTTGCCGTACGATCAATTAAAACCGTTTCTCGTAGCTCTAACGGCAGGATATAAAAACATTTACTGCCCTCATTATTGGAAAATTAATGTTTTGTACCAGATACTGGCCCGTCCTATTTATTTCAATTTCGTCTCCAAGAACAAGGAGGCGTTTCATACCGCGCCCATACCAATGAACTATGAATATTCATCGTTTTGTCCGAAACATATAGGTCGGACCAAATATTGTGCTTTCCAAGAAGCTTTGTTTTATTTTCGTCGCCTTCAAGAGTACAAGAAAGAAACCTTTCCGTTTGTCATTCATAAATCTTTAGAAAAAAATGAAAAAGAAAGAGACTTACCTCCAACATTATCCAACACGTTATAGAATACTTTTTTTTTCCTTCCCCATGAATGAGTCAACTAGGATCTAGGTGGGTCCCTCTTCAACAGCACGTACACATTTGAAGCGAAACTCGAAATGCTTAAATAGATAAGGAAGAGTTCATTCCTAAAAAAAATGGTGATGACTTGTGAATCCAGTCGGCTGGAAAAAATTTCTCAGAGCTAAGAAAAAAATTCTGTAATGAAAAAAAAAAAAAAAAAAAAAAAAACTTTCTGTTAATTTTTATCATGTCTTCTAGACATGATAAAAATTAACTAACCCCTTTTGTTTTCAATGATGTCTCACCATGTTTCTAAAAATACACCATGACTCATTTATTTCTTGGAAATTTATTTTTAGAAAGGGTGAGTCATGGTCTAATTTTCGAAAGGGTGAGACATCATTCCTAGACAAAAAGAGTAGATAGTTAATTTTTAACATGTCTAGAAGACATGATAAAAATCAACAAAAAGTTTTTTTTTTTTTTTTTTCCCAGCTCTGAAAATTTTTTTCCAACCGACTGGATTGAAAAAACATCCCAATCTTTTTAAGAATGGATTGTTTCAGATATTTTTCTTTCTCTCACGACTTTAGTTTTTAAACAGTATATTAATGCAGATTAGGAACGCAAGTATGACCAAGATACCTATCATAGAAAGAATGATTTTTGTCCAGTTGGTGGTGGATTGATGATTATTTTCGTCAAACTGTATCGGGTTGGCATATATTTTCTTCTTTCTTTTCTTCTTTTTCTCTTCCTCTTCCACTGGATCTTCTTGTCCTGGAAGACCGCTTTCCACTTTCTCGACCACTTTACCCTCCGAGTTATTATATATAACTTTATAGGGTTGGAACCCGTGTCGAGAAGCGCGTTTAGATCTCAAATTGGTCAAATAATCCATCGGTTTCGAATGCGATCGGTACAAGTAGCCTATCAAATTTTCGGGTTCAATTCTAGGGTCTCGTATAAACGCAGGCGTCCAGGGCTTGTCATTTAAATTGAGAACAATGATGATTTGATCACACGTGATGGGGTATCCACTCGCAAAGATTTGTTCCTCACTCACTTTCTTGAACTGGACAATGTACTCGTTATTATATCGATCGACCGGGTAGTAATATTCACCCAATTTATTTTGAGCGTACCGGTTTCCTAAAGGTTTTTGGGTAATGCGCTTATCGGCATGAATAATTTCCGGATAGATTTCATTATTGTCTGCATCTTTGGCGTATCGTTTCACGGCCGGATCTTTCATCAATTGATCGTACGATCCTTTGTCCGTCACTAAATATCGTTCGTTGCCGTGTTGATCGACCGGGTAAATAATGACCCCGTTCTTATCATGAGCATAAAAGAATTCTTTCAGCCTCGTCATGGCGAATTGACCGCTATCCGGGTAAATTTCGCCTCCATCCGCTTTCCGCGCATACACTTGGTTCTGATCGGTATCTCTTCCAAAGATGACTTGCTGAGTGAAAGGGTGAAGGATTTGATAAAATTCATCGCCTGTAGCATTTTTAGGATAGATGGGTTTACCCTGAGAATTGATAGGATAGAACGGAATACCGTTTTTATCGAGGGCGTAAGACATGTATTCGGGCTTGTGTTCCGTATCGTCGGCGAACAAGGGATATTTTTCATTTCCTGTCTCATCTTTAGCATAATAATACCGCCCGTCGGCATCTCGAGCAATCATGTCGTTCCCAAACAAATCTTTGGGATACATCTCGGCCCCGGAATGCTCTTTGGCATAAATTTCTCGACCCTGGTACTTTAGAAAGACGGGCAAGTTATTGATTTTTCCATAATACTCCTCAAATTTTTTTTCTCCACCGATATACACGGGTTTTTTAGCATAATGGGGAACTTTATATTTGTCTAGGGCATACAGTAGACTGGGATCGTCAGTGGTAATATATGTTTCAAATTCCCTTCGATCCTTTCTATATCGTTGATTTCCAAGATTGTCGACTGCATAATACTCATCTTTTGCCATCGAAGATCCTTTGGCAATCGTTTTGCTTTATTCGTCATTGTCGTTGTGGTAAATTCTCGGATAATATTCGTCCAAGTTTTCATCTTTCGCATAAATGCCTCCTCCTAAAGCATTTAAGGCCGGTTCATCCCTATTTCCAATTCGAATATACGTTTCGAGACCGTTGAGTTGCTTGGGATAGTATTCGTCCCCACTCGCTCTCTTAGCGTAATAAGGGGTTCCATCGATGTTCCTAGCCGGCATTTCATTGTGCAAACGATCTCGAGCGTAAATTTCATCGTTGAATTCGTTGACGGGATAATATTCACCTAGCGTATTGTTTCGGAAATACATTTCGTCCTGATCCGGAGAGAGTTCAAACAGCGGTCGTTTTGTGACGAGATTAAACGGGTATTGGAATTTATTGTTCTCTAAGGGAATATAGATCCGTTGACCGTTGGAATCGAGAGGGGCATATTCGATAGGGAATTGATTGACATCAAGTTTTCGAGCGTAGTAAGGCTTTTGATGCTCGTCTTTGGCAAAATAGGGTCGATGGTGCTCGTCTAAAGCATAGATTTGTTCTTTGGTCTGAGGATTTTCCGGATACCATTCTTTTCCTCCGTAGAACAGATACACCATTTTTCCGTTTTCCATGGGAAACATGGGTTCCCCATCACTATCAAATCCATACACGGGACGGTTTTGAGCGTCGACGGGTAAAATAGAACGGTTCAGATGATCGACGGCATAGACAGGGGTTATTTTACCGGTGATGGGAGAGATTTGTTTTGCAAACACAATATTTCCATCGGGATCCAGCATATAAAATTCATCTCCTTGTCGATTCTTAGCATAAATCTCATTTCCGTCAGCCAATTTGGCATAGCGCTTATCTGATTTCATTCGATCGGGGTAGTATTCTTCGTAATTCAGGAGATCTCGCCTATGCCGATGAATTATTTCCTCATCCACGTCCATGGGAATATTGCCTACATTATCATTATTAGGAGGATTGTCATGGATTGGAGGAGGATGGTTAGATGGATTGCTTGGAGGGTGATTGTTAAGGGGGTTGTCAACGACTGGGTCTCCTACATGATTAGGAGGAGCTGCTTCCATTCGAAGCAATTTTCGTTCCGATTTATCAGATTTGGATTTATGCTTTCGAACCATTTTTTTAATTAATATGAGTTACTTTATTATTATCTCTTCTCTTCTGACTCAGAACAAAGAAAACAAAAATATGGTATCGATCCTCTTATGGATTTTATTATTTCTCTTTATCCACCGTCCCGTTTATAATGCTTACCAGAATATTACGTATCGGACCCTTTATTACGAGACATTAGGTCAAGAATAGAGAAGAAGAAGAAAACAAAACAAATGGATTCCTTAACATTAGGAACGCTTTTAGTCGCTGGAGCGTATACGTCCTTCGTGATCCTGTTTTGTCTCATTTTAACACAAAGCTGGTTCTTTCTCCTTTTCCTCCTCATCAACGGACTCATTTTTCTCTTTCTGGCTTTTGGATACATTCGCAAGCTGACGATTTTTACAACTTTCGGCGAATTGCTCGGCAGTTTGGTGCAAAATAAAGACGTGGGAGATTGGTATTGCCGTTTTCGTCAATGGTGGTTTAAGTAAAGAGAATGGATGCTCAAACCTTTAAACGTTTAAAACGAACTTATTTAGATGAACCGATCGTTTCGAACGAACTTCAAGAAAGCCAGGCTCGTGTTTCACCGTTCGTGGCTCATAAAATTCATGAACGTTTACACTTCAAAACCCCTTCTTCTCCCCCTCTCCTCCGGGTATTGACGTCACCCACTTTACGACCGCTTTCCGAGAAGAAGAGTCCCAACAACGATTAGATGAAGTCGTCGTCACCTATTTATTATTCATGGCCAATTTAATGAACCAAGATAAATGGGGACGGACATTTCTACGACCTGGAGCTTGGGTAGGCGAATACAGTTGGATTCAACTCTTTAAATTGACTACGTACTGCGTCTTAACGCTCCTGTACCGTATTCGATGGAAAAGCGAATACTTTTTCTTTTTAGACGAAGCGGTGATTGAATTACTCCAGGGAAAAAGTCAGGTGATTCGAGACTTGATGACCCGGATCGGCATTTCCGTATCTCCACAACCTTTTTCAGCCGAAGATTATTTTCATCACATCAATTACCACAACACGTTGGTCTTTGGTCCTTATTACTGGCGGCTTTTACATTGGATGGCCGAAGCGTTTTCAATTCAGGACGAGCAGGACGAGGATATTCGTCTCGCGAAAACTCTTTGGAGAGACTTTGTGACAGAATCTTTATATCGAACTCTCCGATGCGGGATTTGTGTGTATCATTACTTATCCAAACTCAAAACGTATAAAGAACGTTTTTTAGGCGAACACTTTGCCCACGTCTGGTTTCAATTTCATAATGAAGTGAATGCCAGTCTTCAAAAGCCACCTTATCCTGAATCGGAATTCCAGAAAGATCAAGAATATATGCGAGCTTCGTTAAAAAAATAAAGAAGCATGGGATCTTTTCTGACTCGTCTCGGGAATCAAGTATGCGGAACAACCAGCATGGGTTCCATTCAAGATCTTTTCAAAAAATGTCAAGACGCACCCGTGACCGTTGTATTAGGTAATTTAGGAAGGCATCCTTCCCTCTTATCCTCTCATTTGGAAACCCTTTTTGTTCGACATCATAAAACGGTCCATATTCTTCTCGACGATTCCAACGATTGGTTCGTCAGCGGGTTAGAACCGTCTTACGAATGCGACGGCACGCATTGCGATCTTCTCATCTGGATCGAACCGAATTTTGGAGACTCGGTGGTCAAACCAGCCTATGCCGATCGTCTCATTGTTTTCACGAGCCATCTTCATCTCAATTTATCTAATTGTCAGTTACTGAATTATCATTTAGGCGATCCCTACGACCTTCCTTCCAGTACCATGAAACCGTGGATCGAAGATGAGGCTGAAATATATCCACACAATGAAGTGCTGTACCCAAGGAAATATCAAACTGGGAGATGGTGGAAGCAAGTCGAGAATGAAATGGATGTTGTCTTTCATTTGAAACTGTGTCGGACAGCTCAAGAATGCTATCTCAGCATGTTAAACGCTCTCGAGATTGTTGGAAAGTATCGTCCCAAAACCTGGCGATTCCTTCTTTCCGAATATATGAAAAAGTCATTGGCTTTAAATCTTCGGATGGGATTAAAGAAATGGGATGAATATCAGTCCCAATCCATTCCATCGGTTCGAGTCCGATCCTTACATCCGTCATCGGCTAATTTACTCAAACCCATCTATGGTCTCGATTCCTTTTTCCAGTCTCAATTAGTTTCCTCACTCTGGTTTTCTTCCTCAGGTTCGATTGATTCTGTTTCCTCCTCCTCTTCCTCCTCAGAAGTTTCCCAAGGTCCCAATAATTCATACATGAGTAAATCATCTAAATCAGCCTCATCGTCTGAAAACCTGATGCGGTTTTCATAATCGTAAATTACATCATATAAAAAAGAACGTCGCAAAGGGAGAAACATAGAAATTAATTTCTGCAGGACATCTTCAAACGGTTCTCGGCAGACAGGACACGTCAATGCTTTTTCTCTCCAAATGTCAATAAATTTCGTGTGGAACTGATGTTGGCACGTTAAAGTAGAAATGGTTTATACATCTTCGGCAATGAGTTCGTCTAAGCAAATTGGACAACATTCGGCCATTTTGTTTCTACTGTTTCTTCTTCTTATTATAAATATTTTTTTTTGATTCAAAACCTATTAAAAAATATAAATAAGTAAGAGTTCTTCATTATACCAAAAATAAAAGAAGCATCATGTCTCCCTCAAAAACTAGTAAATTAGTCTACTCTATTTATGAAAATCAATATGAAACTTGGTGTTTACAAATGCATAAAGATCTAAATCATACCGAAACACTTCAAGAATATCACCAATATCTTATCGATCAAAAACAACGTTCCGCGAAATATATTTCAAATGCTTTAAATGCTATTCGACGAAAATGGTTCTTACCTTCTGCAGATGAGGTGGTGGTCAAGAAACCTCGTCGTCGAAAACACCAACTTTTTACAGCAGAGCAGATGAATCAAATCCGTAATCACTGTCTCTCCAATTATGAAACAGATGAACTGTCGCTGATAGTCTTATTACTATTAGAAACGGAATTGAGGATGATTCACATCTTGGGCTATCTAAACGATGATCCAGAGAAACGAAAAGCGTTTGCGTCTAAATCTTTAGAAGTCTATAAGGATCCAAGTCAGATAAAGTTATTCCAGTTTCTTTTCAATGCTCCTCCATCCAAACTATTTGGAAAAAATCATTACCAGTATTTATTTAATCTAAAGCGACGATTGAAGAAACAGTATAACATCAAAGGGGCTTCCTTCGAAATGCTGAAGCGGTCTCGATATCTCGTGAAAGCAAAGGCGAAAATGAATGAATCAGAACCTAGTAAGTGAAACTTATATATCGACTTATATATCGTTAACAAAATCTCCAAAAAAAGAAAGTAAAACCGACCGACTGGTGGAAAATATTTCTCAAAAAAAATCTAATGTGGTATTTAGAAAAAAAAAAAAAAAAAAAAAAAAAAAAAAACTTTTTGTTAATTTTTATCATGTCTTAGACATGATAAAAATTAACTCTACCCTCCTTTTTGTTTGGAATGATGTCAACATGTTGTCTAGACATGTTTCTAAGTATAAATTTCCAAGAAAAGCATGATTCATTCTTAGAAATCTATTTTTAGAAAAGGTGACATCATTCAAAATAAAAAAGAAGGTACAGTTAATTTTTATCATGTCTAAAAGACATGATAAAAATTAACAAAAAGTTTTTTTTTTTTTTTTTTTTTTTTTTACTATCAGATTTTTTGAGAAATATTTTTCAACAGTCGGTCGGTTTTACTTTTCCATTTGGAAATAGATCTGTTGATATAACGATGTATAGGAGATGGATCTGTTGATAACGAAATATTATATACCAGTCATCAGTCTTACTTTTCCATTTTTGTTTACTGTTTTTATTTTTATTTTAAGAATCATCTAATTCCTTCTACTTCGTCTTTGTCGTCTCATTTCTCTCCAAAATGCATTCGGTCGACCAAAATAAGGATTGACTTCCCGTTCTTCATCATCTGAGGTAGGTGAACTTTGTCTAGGTGTATCCATATAAGCATAATCTCCCACTAAATCTTCTCTTCTCTGTCTTCTGGGTCTCATTTGACTGGTACTAGGCCCTGAAAAAATGAGACCATGGCCTCCCAGATCGACTAATTCTTCTTCGGGTCTTCGTCTTCGTCGTTGCCTTGGCGGTTCTTCCACCTCTGGTTCTTCCTCCTCCTCCTCTTCATCCGAATCTATTCTTAAATGTTCCATTTGCAATGTTCCGCTGGTAAAATAGAGCATATCATCCTGGCTGATACGAGTCCGACAGGTCGGGCATTTCTTTTTACCATACTCTCGAATCCATTTCTTTATACATTTAATATGAAAGGAATGCTCACAATCGAGATTGTAGACTTTATGGCGTTTCGTTTCTTTGAAAGCCTTCAGGCAAATTCCACAGATTTCTTCCTCTGCGTCTGCCATTTTTTCCAATGATTTACTTGATTATGACATATCCATCTCTTCGCCATCTTCGTTTCTTCTTCCTCCTCCTCCTTGACATATTTCTTGACGAGAGGGAACTTGGGATTCCTTCGTCGCTACATTGAGTAACATTCTCAATTCTTTTTCCATATACCCGTCGGAACATAAAAACAGTTTCACCATTTCCATCGTCCAGAAAATTTCTTCGTCGGATTTTTCAAATTCGCGTATTTTCAAGGCCACTTTCTGTACAAGACGGTAAAATTTCTTACCCGTCGCGATCGAACCTTTCACTAATCCTTTACCTTTGAGCTTGGAAATAATAAACCCGGTCCCGAAAAGATATCCGAGGTACTCATCAATTTGGGTGGCTTTTTTCGTCGTCTCTTCGTCTTGTTTCGGAACAAACAGGACGTAGGGGAAATTTTGTTTGAACGCAAACTGCTTTATTCGATCATCCGCTTTTCCTAGGAACACTTTCGCTAAAAAGGTTTCGATTCGACTCATTTTTTCAATAAATTCTAGTGATAAAGCATCGAACGTGCCGCCTTGTTGAATCTCTCGAAGGAGGTAGTAGAATTCTGTATTCCGATGGTACGTAATTTGAGAAGGGACCAGTTTTCGCAATTGCTGGGTCAAGAACGATTCTTTGAAGAAGAAGGGGCGACGACAAATGCGAACTCCAAACTCAAACACGAAATTCGCCACCACGTTGAGTTCGTTCCGGCATAAATTGCAATAAATCATGACGTGCACAAGATCAAATAGGGTCGTGTAAGGAGAATAACGAGCCCGAATTTGATTCGAGGCTTTCATTTCCAAACATAATTGATAAGCGGGATCCTTTTCAACATCCTTGGAAGTAGGAGGTAGAAGGAACAAAGCATCGTCGCCGTCACATATTTTTACACAGGGAGCTAGGACTTTGTGATAATAACTTAAGAAATTGAAAGGTTGGTCCTCGTCTTGATGGACATTTTCCATGAGCGATTTCATGTTGGTGAAAAGAGCGTGCAGAGCCGCTTTATCGACTTGGGAGTGATTCTCTTCATTGGCGATTTTTTCAATATGCTGGGCGTATTCGTCCATGTATTCGATCATGAACCGTTCGAGCGATTCATACGATTCAAAAGGTTCGGCCTGGGATCGAAAAGGGGCATTCACGCATTGTAATAATCGAATCCCGTTTAATAAAATACGTAACGTGACGGAAACATTACGGATCGGTAAAATACCAGGAATCCCTATGAGAGGAAATGTGCAGGGTACGTTCAAATCTCCCGTCCAATTCGCATATTCTCGAGCTAGACGAGCTGATAAGAACGGATCACTGTCATCAGGAAAGGATGCTCGTAAAATAAAAGCATACGCATCTTGAATTTGATCACATTCCGTGCACTGCAATTGACCATTGACACCTGCTACGATTTTATCGGGACCGTGACACGTTGAAATGAAATCAAGGAACATGGTAACCAAGATCCTACTTGTATTATTCTTATTCTTATCATGCCGTATACACCTATTGAAATAAGACGGGAAATTCGTCGTTCGTATTATGAACGAGGGCAAACGGTTCGTCAAATTGCTCGACACTTGAATGTCGCTCCTTCCACAGTTCAATATTGGATCTCCCGCTCCTCGGAAAATGAGGAGAACTATCAAACCAAACACAAATCCGGCCGACCTCGAGCCACGACCCAAGAAATGGATCAACGTATTTTTGAAATGTCGACGGGGGATCCTTTTTTACCCGCGACGGATATTGGTCGTCGATTACAAGTGCCTTGCACCGCTCAAACGGTTCGTCGACGATTAAAAGAAAAAGGATTAGTGTCGCGCATCCCCGTCCGAAAAGATTATTTGCGGGAGATTCATCGTCAACGACGCTACGACTTTGCTTCTCAGCGTGCAGAATGGACGGTCGACGATTGGTCCCGGATTATATTTTCCGACGAGAAAGTATTCAGTTCGATCGGGTACGGTCCTATTCGCGTATGGCGGCCTCGACAGGTCCTGCGTTATCAAGACGAACGTTATTTTTCTTCTGCGTTAGAAGGCCGTCAACGTTCCGGTCGTTTTAATCTCAGTGTCTGGATGTGCATGAGCGGAAAATTTCCCAACCAAATCCGTCGAATCGGGATCCAGCATTTAAATGCCGACTATTACCTCTCTAATATTTTAGTGCCGGTGCTTCTCGATCATAGTCAACCTCCCGATGTTTCTTTAAACCCTTTGATCACCGAACACCGTCTCTTGTTCATGCACGATCTCTCTCCGATCCATACGAGTTTACGCGTCACACAATGGATTCGAGAACATGAAATTCCTATGGTCGAAGACTGGCCTCTTAAAGGAGCTGATTTGAATCCCGTCGAAAATGTTTGGGCGGAATTAGAACGTCGATTAGCGAATCGGGTAGCTCGAAACCGATTGGAATTATGGGACTTGGTCCGCGATGCTTTTTATAGTTTGGAAGAAACTTATTTTGAAACATTAATCGCGTCCATGCCTCGACGAATTGCATCTGTCATAGAACACAGAGGAGGTTGGACAAAATACTAATCATCATCTATAAAAAAAAAGACACTTCATTTGGTTCTTCAATGAATATATTTATTGACACCATATTTCAATTTGTTGCAGGGCGATCATAGCCATAAATCGATGACAATATTTCGTTCCACAATACCCACATTGCTGTGGACGACGAGAAGGTTTATGGCTTACTGTCCATACAGATTCAACACGGAGCAATTGATAAATTTTTTTTCGACAATGTTCATTCGCGACATACAGTCTTTGAATATGAAGTTTTCGCAGATCCTCATTCAATTGTTGAATCCATTTGGTATGCGGTCGATACGTTTTCATGTCTCTAGAGGCAAACCGGACACTGTTTGTCAGAGTGTATCCATCAGACGTGATGGCCAGCACACCTATGACACTCGGATGAATTTCAGTTCGATATTTCTTTTTTTTAGTAGAAGAAGTAGAATGAGATGAGGAGGGAAGATCTTCTTCGATTGTAGAACGCATGCGTGGTGGAGAGGATTGGTCCATTATTTCTGAATAATGAGAGGAAGAAGACGAAATGGGCGATAACGGCGGATTGAAATTCAGAGAAGGAGTATCACGAATTGGATTAGGTTTCTTCTTTTTGATCCTACGGCGGACAGGTGGAGGAGAAGGAGTTGGCGATATATCAGACCACGACGTGATATACTCATTCTTCGAAGAAACACATTCATATAAAGGCGAAGAAGGTTGCAAGTCCAAACAGGGTTCATTATCGTCTTCACACGTCATGATTAAGTCTCCCGTAGCCATCTGTTCTCGACCTATCTGCTCAAGAAAATGAGCCGCGATTCCTTCTGCAATCGTTTATATAGAGAAAGAGTGAGAGGGGGGAATGAAAGTAGGTAGGAGTAAAAAAGATAAGTCGTTGGGAAAAATATTTCTCTCAGAAAAATTTTCAGCCTAAAAAAAAAAAAAAACTTTTTGTTAATTTTTATCATGTCTAAAGACATGATAAAAATTAACTATACCCCCTTTTTCAAATGATGTTGATAACCTGTTGTCTCGATATGCTTCTAAAAATAGAACATGATTCATTTCTTTCTTGGAAATTTATTTTTAGAAACATATTCGAAAGGATGAGACATCATTCTCAGACAAAAAGAAGAGAGAGTTAATTTTTATCATGTCTTAAGACATGATAAAAATTAACCAAAAGTTTTTTTTTTTTTTTTTTAAGGTTTATACATTTTTTCTTGGCTCTCAGAAATTTTTCCCAGCCAACTCGATGGACAAAACTATCCAATTTTTTAAGAACGGACTATCGCTCATCTATTTAAGCATTCCGAGTTTCGCTTTAGTTCAATCCGTGTTTCCTTTTAGAATGAGTGTGTGCTCTCCAACATGGTTCTACCCTCTCTTCTCAAGAACCCCGTCCAGTGAAGAATTTAAGGATATCTCCTACCTATCTATCAAAGAAGCTACGCGTAAATTTAATAGAGTTGAATTCAATATGAGTTTTTCTAACAGTTTTCATCAATGGATATTCACAAAATTAATAATAAACGCGGAACCACCCGTTTTTTATGAACACAGATTAACGAAAAGAAATGCTTTACATTTCGCTATTTTGTTCTCAATGGATTATATCGTTCGGCAACTGATTCTTCTTGGATGCGACATGAACAAACATGATATTTTTGGTTTTACCCCTTTACACTATGCCTGTCAATTACGATGCAAACTCATCGTGGATATGTTGTTGCTTGCTGGTGCAAATGTCCGGTGTTGCGATCCCAAAACAGTTTTAGAACGCTGGCGAAAAAATGGAAAATTGGAAGAGGAAAATATGTGGTTACTCAATTATGCTGTTGAACCACGTATTCTTAGCCTGGAAAATTTATGTTACATAACTATTAGAAAACATATGAGGCATGTCAAAAGGAATGCTCATCATCTCGGATTACCTGACTTAATGGTAAGACGTCTCACCCTCGAAGAATGGTAATAATATTCTTTAAAATAAGATCCCTTAACCACCCCGCATTTCCCACTTGAAGAATCCATCCTATCTATTCTTTTTTTTTTAATGTCTCGGGATGTCATCCGACGCATTCTCTCCGCCAAAAAAAAAACGAGTTCCTCCCACCTACCCCAAAAAGAAGAAGAAGAGGAAATTTCCAATGAGTCTTTTCGAGAACACTCCTTCCCCTCTCTCTTCCTATATATAAAAGAAACCGAGAGAAAAGTTGTCTTTTCTTTTTTTTTCCATCTCATCCTCAGGAGAAAGAAAGAGAGAGAAAACCAAATGCCATGGAGTGGTTACGGCGAGAGTCTTTTTCCCTCGCGATTCATTTCCGTTTCGCCAAGACAATTCCCCTCACGTTTTACTTGGGGTCGGGCACGCTCTATTTTCGAGGATCGGAACTCGTGACTTGCCTTTCCCAGCAAGGGACTTGGATGAGTTCGAAAAGTCAACGGACTATTCAGCAATGGATCTCTCGAGCCCCTTTTCGCTCTTACCGATCCTTAACGACGGATCTCTGGATTGATACGTCGGACCGCCCTAGCCGGATTCTCCGCTATACCCCTTTTACCACCTTCAATTCCCTGGAAAAACTGCTCAACGATTTGGGTCCAGACGCTCTCCTCTTTTCGACCTGGCTTCAGAGTGTGATGAGAGAACCTCTTCAAATCCAAGAAGATTCTCAGACCGGGGAAACTTATTTTAGTCCCGTGGAGAACAAGGTGATGGACTTTCAGTTTCAAAATTTATCGGAACTGTTTCAATGTGCTTTATGTTTTTATTCTTCTTAAAGAGGTAAATGATAAAAATTAACCAAAAGTTTTTTTTTTTTTTTTTTTTTTTTTTATCACTCAGAAATTTTTTCCAAAGCTTTGAGAATTTTTTCCCAGCCGACTCGATGATCCAAACAAGACAGATCGAAATTGTTTCTAGAAGGAACTCTCCCTTCTCTATTTAAACCACTCGTGTTTCCAACTTCAGTTCAGTCTGTGCTGTGATTTCGACCTGGATACACACTTCTCCCTCCTGGAAAGAATTTCTGTGAAGGTATGCGAACATTTTTCTCAGCTCTTAGAAAATTTTACCAGCTGACTTGATCGACGACAGACATCTCGAACATTCTGTTATCTGCGGAAGCCGTTTCATTTTCGTACAGTCCATGCTGTGGACTCACCTGAATATCCATTGCTCCGTCCCCCTTCTGGAAAGGGTCGTAGCTTTTTTAGATCCTCGTCGCTCTTTTTACGTTTCGTTGGATATCTAGGACGAACTTTTTTACCTTATTCCTTTCAAACTCTAATATTGCGGTTGGAGAGCCGTCATGGAAAATCAGCCATGATTCTGACGAATCTAAACCGACTTCTTGAAAACAGAGCTATGTCATGTTTTTTTTTTTTTTTTTTATGACAGATTTCCAAGCTCCGAGTGATGAGAAATTTAGAAATTTTGCAGTGTTAACGGAAAGGAGGAGAAAGAAACCTGGAGAATGGAAATGAAGCTGAGAAAAAATGCTAAGAGCTCAGAAAAAAAAAGCTTTTTCCAGGAGGGAGGAGAAGCGCAATTCTAGGTTGAGTGCACAGCACACACGGATCTGAAGTTTGAAACGCGAGGGGTTTAAATAGAGAAGCGAGAGTTTCTTCTAGAAACAATTTTGGATGTCTTGTTGTTTGGATCATCGAGTTGACTGGAAAAAAAAATTCTCAGAGCTCTAAAAAAAAAAAAACTTTTGGTTAATTTTTATCATGTCTTCTAGACATGATAAAAATCTGTCATTTATCATGTCTTTTAGACATCATTTTATCATGTCTTCTAGACATGATAAAAATTAACTGTCCCTCCTTTTTGTCAAGGAAGGTTGTCTCACCGTTTCTAAAAATAGATCATGACTCATTCTTGGAATAATTGCCTTGAGAAAGGGTGAGTGATGGTCTATTTTTAGAAAGGGTGAGACATCCTTCCCAGGCAAAAAGAAGAGAGAGTTAATTTTTATCATGTCTTAAGACATGATAAAAATTAACCAAAAGTTTTTTTTTTTCAATCTTATCTAGAGAATTTTTTCTAGCCGACTCGATCGACAAGACATGACATGACCATTGTTTCTTTTTTTTAATAATGGACTTTCACCTATCCCTTTCAATCCTCCGAATTTGGCTTTGGATCCGTGTCCTTGCTTCCACATTCAGAGCTCTTTTCTTCAACAGTTCGTTGCAGGGGAAGAATCAATTCTCTCACGACGTTTAGATATTCTTTCAGAATGCTAGAGAACTCATTCAAAGAAGAAGTATCTAAGGGTGGAGTTGCCGGTTGAGGAAAATTCACGAGTCTTGGAACCGGATTATGCGAATCCGTCTGTATGCCAAACTGTAAAGGTGAACCACCCGCTTTAGGAGAGCAGATAATAGTAAGATCCATCTTTTTCGAATTTTTGATTTGAATATACTTGTTTCTTCTTACTCGGAACATTTTCCTTTTTCTTCCTCCTGATCCAGGAACTGAATTCCAGGTGGAACGGAAGCATTTGTAATAAACTGTTGTTTCTTGGTTCCACACGCCTGACATTTCCCGTGACCATCGGCCGTCGATTTTTCGACATGCGATAGTGGACGTCGACCGTATCGGTCTTGGTTCGGCATTTCACACACCAAATGGAATACGAAACAGGTTCCGCGTCAGAATGCTCCATTGCAGTAACACACTCTTTATTATTTTCTTCTCTTTCGATAGAGAGAGAGAGATCTTAACCAGAAGTGTAGATATAAAATTTAGGATACGTTTCGGATCCGTCGGCTCTTTTCGCATACCCCACTTCTTCACAGAGGTATTCCGTTTGCTGATCCGCTCTTCGAGGATAAAACTCGTTTCCCCAAGCATCGCGAGCATAACGAATTCGATCGCCGGCCGTTAAACAATATTCGACTCCATCCGCCTTTTTAGGATACATTTCATGGCCCGATTCGTCTTTGGCATAAGGGAATAAAACAGACGTATAAAGCGAATACTCGTCCCCATTTTGAAATTTCGGGTAGTATTCTCGTCCAAAAGCCGTTCGGGCATACCGTCGAGGAGCTAAAATGTATTGGTTTCCGTTTAAATCTACCGCGTAATACTCATGACCATTTTCGTCTCGAGCCAAGATAGGATTTCCTTCAGGATCCGTAACGTATAATTCGTAATGAGGATGTTGGGGGTTGGTCGGGTATCGTTCTTTCCCCGATGCGTCTACTCGATAAACAGACATGCTTAGTTCTCGTCGCCTGCTCCTTCCTTCCTCCCACTCGAGACCCGTTGAGATGAGGGTATGAGGTTGATATCTATAAAATGGGTTGACCCTTTAAAACTATTCCATTGTTTAAAGACGGGTGGGTTAGGAAAAAAAATATTAATAAAAGCAAATATCTGAATGGTTCAACACAACGGGTGAATGGAAAAAGAAATAGTTCTCTCTCTCCACTCACAGGATGGTTTCTTCTTCTTGAACGGCTCACACTCAACTGAAGCGAAACTCGGAACTCGAAATGTTTAAATAGATCATAGAGTCCATTCCAGAAAGAATCCGGAGATATCTTGTCCATCCAAGTCGGCTAGAAAAAAAATTCTCAAAGCTTTGAAAAAAAAAACTTTTGGTTAATTTTTATTATGTCTTATAGACATGATAAAAATTAACTGTCCCCTCTTTTTGTCTGGGAAGGATGTCTCACCCATTCGAAAAAAACAAACCATGACTCATTCTTGGAATTGTTGCTATTAGAAAGAGTGAGTGATGGTCTATTTTTAGAAAGAGTGAGACATCCTTCCTAGACAAAAAGGGGGGTTCATTAATTTTTATCATGTCTAGAAGACATGATAAAAATTAACAAAAAGTTTTTTTTTTTTCAGAGTTACAGAAATTTTTTCCAGCCCACTCGATCGACAAGACGTCCCCATTTTTTATTTAAGAATGGATTCTTGTTTATTTGTGTAAGCATTCCGATTTCGTTTTAGATGAGTCTATGTTGTTGAAGAGGAAACATGGGTACCCTCATTTTTTTTTTCCTATCTGATTTCTAAGATGAATTCAGTGAGTTCACCTTGACCTTTTCAAATTTTGTTTGTTTACTTTTAGCCTAGAGGTCGACGGATAAATCATTCTGATTTTTTATATATTTTTTTTGTGTCCCTCTCTCTCTCTCTAAGAAACCTATCTCGTTCCAAGTCTTCTCGAAGTGCTATTGGTTCGTTTCGAGACGAGGTCATTTCACATCCCCCCCTCCTCAAAAAGTATATGTATATAAATTAAAGGAAGTGATTTTCTATACACACACTTCACCTTTTTGAGTGGTGTCACGATGAGCCTATCCAGTAGAGAACGTCTTAGGGAAAGAATGCGTGAACAGAAACGACGCTGGCGAAGCAATTCAGCTAATCGAGAGCGAGAACGAATACTTCAAAGGGAACGTTATGCTGTTCTTAAAAAGAACTCCCGACCGCGAAAGAAACATCTTCCTCCCAAGCAGTGGGAAAGCTATACGAATTTGCAGTATAAGGATATGTGGTCCGAAGAAGCCTATCAAAAATGTATTCGACAATGTAATAAAGAGCAATACAATTTCCTGATCTACGTTCTCGTCCGTTTGTACACCTATTACGCGTTTCCTGAATCGAAACGTCCCCCTCCTCTGGATATTATTGTGCAAGGATCTGCCGGAACGGGTAAATCTTTCCTGATCCAAGCTTTATACCAAACTCTGATTCGAACGCCTCTTTTTAGCGAAGCGTGCTCGGTTCTCAAACTCGCACTTAGTGCTCAAGGAGCGGTTTACATTACGGGAGATACTTTGCATCATGCCCTGCGTCTTCAAATGAACGGGACTTTTGTTCGACCTCTGACCCAAGAGACTTTAGACTATTACAGGCCCCTGTATGCTCCTTTACGAATGGTGATTTTGGATGACGTTTCCACGATCGGATCCAATTTATTTTCGCGCCTCGACCAGCAACTTCGACAATTGTGTCATGTGCCGGATAAACCGTTTGGGAATGCGCATATGATTAAATTCGGAGATTTGCAGCAGCTCCAACCGATTCGCGACACGCCCATTTTTTATTCTGAAGGGTGGTGGACGCCTCAATCCACGCTCTACTATGAACTAGTCGAATGTATGCGATTCTCTCTGGATTACGAGGAGAGACTCGATCGTTTAACGAGAAATCACTTTTTAGAACCGGACGATGTGGCATTTTTCCAGTCCCGCGTTCGCAGTTTCGATGAAATTCCTCGCGAAGCTATTATTCTCTGTTTTTCGAGCAAGGATGCAGAGAAATATAATATGAAACGTCTCCAATCCCGAGGGACGTACTGTTCGTGTCTGGCTCGAGACGTGATTTATTCCGAGAGCGAAAAATTGCGGAAGAGGATGATGAAACGGAGTCAACATTTACATCGATCTCAGATGGCGAATCTCGAATCCATCCTCCATTTACAAAGAGGAGCGCGATATCAGTTGACTAAAACGCTCGACAGATCCAAAGGATGGATGAATGGAGCGATTGGAACACTACACCAAATAGACCAGGATGAAGACGGAGTTGTGACGCGTGTCTGGCTGCAATTTTCGAATAGTCTAGCTCCTATCGATCGCGTCTCCATTCGTTTTGACACCTGTTCGACAAAAACACTCGCATTTTATCGCGAACAGTTTCCTTTGATGTTAGCCGAAGCGATTACGGCTCATAAAGCCCAAGGAGCCACCTTTCCGTCGATCGCAATTTACATGCACGGACCTTTTAATCGATTTCAGCAATATGTCGCTTTTTCTCGAGTGACTCAACCCCGGGGATTGTATATTCTGGACCAGTTTCGTCCCCGCATGAAATTGGCGAGCAAGCAAAAATACGAGGAGGAACTGGAGCGATTGCAAAACATGTCCCGGATTCCGTATGATATATCGGCTCGAGAAGAGAACCAAGATCCGTACGAGTTTCTCATGAACCTTCTTCAATGTGGGAATCGTCTTTCCTTCCATCTTTCCAATAGAAACATCTCCCAAGAAAAAGAAATCGTCAAACTAGAAGAAAAACCTTCTTTCCATGTAAAACCTGTTATAAAATGTGAATCTTAAATCTTTTTTTAAAAATTCAATAAAAAGAAATATTCTCCATCAAAACCCCTCCATTCTTTAAAAGCTTCACAAAACGCTCAACAATGTCCACACAATGGGAAGAGAAAAATCGATCTCAACGGTCCACACAACATGTTGACTCCTCAAAATATGTCTCTCCCAAGTGACAGGATGCTTCTTCTTCAACGGCTGACACTCATCTAAAGCCAAACTGGGAATGCTTAAATAGATAAGCGAGAGTTTATTCTTAAAAAAATGGCGCTGTGTCGTCAATTGGAGAATCGAGTCGGCTGGGAAAAAATTTTGAGAGCCTGGAAAAAAAAATTCTCTAACTCAAAAAAAAAAAAAAAAAAAAAAAAAAAAAAAAAAAACTTTTGGTTAATTTTTATCATGTCTTATAGACATGATAAAAATTAACTCTACCCTCCTTTTGTCTGGGAATGTTGTCTCTCCGTTTCTAAAAATAGACCAGAACCCATTCTTGGAATTTTATTCTTTTTAGAAAGGATGAGTGATGGTCTATTTTTAGAAACGGTGAGACAACATTCCCAGACAAAAGGGGAAGGTAGTTAATTTTTACCATGTCTAAAGACATGATAAAAATTAACAAAAAGTTTTTTTTTTTTTTTTTTTTTTCAGAGTTAGAAAATTTTTTTTTGTGGCTCTCAAAATATTTTCCGAGCCGACTCGATTCTCCAATTGACGACACAGCGCCATTTTTTTTAAGAATGGACTCTCGTTTATCTATTTAAGCATTTCGAGTGTCACTTCAGATGAATGTCAGCCGTTGAGGAAGAAAAACGCAGATTCCCATTTTCTCATTTCCTTCAGAGAGAGAGAGAGAGAGACCTAGATTTCCGAGACTCGATGACTTTTCAAGCATTTTTTGTTTAACCTATTCGACTTCATATTTGTCTGACGTTCAAGAGTATGATCTCTCGTGGATGGATCTCTTCCACCTCATTCTCTTTCCAGTCGATTTAGAAGGGGAAGGGGAGATTTTTTTCCCTCATGGAGGATGTCTCCTGAATACCGTTCAAAGAGTCTATGGAGAAATTATATGGTCAGAGTCACGGATTTCCAGGGTAATCTGCTTCTCAGCTAAAAAAAAGGATCTCTCTTTCCCAGTCTGTCTTCGATTGCCTCGTTAACTGTGAAACCCATCGCTTTTCCGATTTTATGGTTCTCCCAGTATAATCAGACAGTCGGTGACAAAAGTATTCGAACACCGGTACCCTATCAGAAAATGACAAGATGGCGTTTTTTTTCTCTTTCTCTCTGTGTGTCGTGTTATTCGATCCTAAGTTTTCTTCCCCCCCATCTTGGAAAAAACTGGAAAAAATTGGTTACGATCTCTTTTTGAATGGGGAGATGCCATTTTGAGAAAAAGCTGACGACCCTATCTTGGAGAATGAACATGACCGCTCTACACACCCTTTCTCTCTCTCTCTCTCTTTGAATTGGGAAGCCATTTTGGGAAAATGCAGACGACCCTATCTTGGAGAATGGAAATGAACGCCTCTCCCTCTCTCTTTGAAAGGGGAAGCTATTTTGGGACCCTCTATTCTTGGGGAGGGAGAAAACTGAAGTCTGCATTTCGCTGTCTCTAATTACGGAAAGCCCTTTTGGGAAAAGCGGACCCTCTTCTTCTGATCTTGGAGAACTGGAAATGAACGCTCTACACCTTCTCTCTCTCTCTTTCTCTGAAATGGGTAGCCATTTGAAAACTCCCTAACTTTGGAAAAAAACAGAAATGAACGCTCTACACTATCTCTCTTTGAAAATGGGGGGTGTCATTTTGAGACCTCCCTCCCCTAAACTTGAAAAAAAAAACTGAAATGAACGCTCTACACTTTCTCTCTTTGGACATGGGTAGCCCTTTGGGGACCCTCTCCTCTTGGTAGGAAAAAAAAAGAACTGAAGTGAAGGCTCTACACAATCTCTCTTGGAATGGGATCCATATTTCGGGAAACGTGGATCACCTCATGCTGGAAAACTGAAGTGAACCACCAAGATTGGACTCTATATAATATTTTTTTTAAAAAAATTGACATCATGACCCTCCTCCCATTTGTTATAAAAAAATTGTTTTTTTTGTTTTGGTTTTTATCCCATTTCCGATGTGATTTCAGAAATGCAATTCCATAACAGTTCAATTTCATTCGAGGTTAAATGATCTAAACAGTCTTTGACCCACCCATCCGTATGATTATTTTCTTCTCCTTCCTGTTGCACCAAATTTTGTAAGTCCATATAATCATTCCATAGGGGAAGGGCTGGATCCTCACAAGGCTGTCTTGAAACACTTGGAGTCTCTTTGGGATGAGTGGAGGGATCTAGGATATCTGGACCCGGCTGCAATTCTACCTCCATGATTTCTGGACCCGTTGGAACTTGTTTACCCGGCTGAAATTCTACCTCCATGATTTCTGGACCCGTTAGAACTTGTGAACCCGGCTGTGATTCTGCCTCCATGATTTCTGGACCTGTTGGAACTTGTGGACCCGGCTGACATTCTACCTCTACGATGTCGGGACTTTTTGAAGCTTGTGGACCCGTCTGACATTCTACCTCTACGATGTCGGGACAGGTTGGAGGAGAAGAAGAAGAAGAGGATACTGGAAGAGGTTCTGTCTGTGAGGAGTCCGTAAGAGGTTGCCTGTTTGAACAAGTCGGGGAAGAAGAAGAAGAAGAAGAAGCTTCTGGATTCTGAAGAGGATCTTGCACGCCAGGTAGGTTCCGGTAAGTCGACCGTTTTTTAAGAGGTAATTTTTTTCTTCCTCCTCATCTTCCATTGTGATGACTTCAATTTCATTCCGTTGCCGGGTCGATTTTGTTTCGGGAAATAACGGTTTGGTCCAGCTCCTCTTGTCATCTAAGGAAGGGATGGGTAAAGGAGGCGGAGGGTTCTCTTCTTCTTTTTCTTGAAACATCATCGGCGATTGGAAAGAAATCTCCTCTTTCAATTGTTTCCAAAGCGAGTACGAGCACCGATCGACGAGAAAGAGACTCTTCTGGGTCGTGACGATGAGATATTGCGTTTTCGGGGGAACGACATAGTTTTGAAAAGGTCTTAGAATATATTTCTTATATTTCATCCTGTCGCTGACTTTAAAACTTCTTTCCTTCAGATTGGGGGACGATGATTCGTAATAGGCGAGAGGAGCGGCTGTGGTTTGAACAATATGAACTTCGTCCTCAGCCGTCGTTCTCACTCCAAACGTAAAATATCGTTTCGTGAGAAAAATATTCTTCCACCGAAAACTCGTGCGCGGATCTGTATATCGCCGGTCTGTTTGATTGGGCCGTCTCAAAGCTCGATCCATCCGATTCCAAGAGAAGGGAGATTCCTCTTTCGTTTGTTGCGATTCGAATAAATTTCTGTATATATTCTGAACGAGCAGGTTGGAGGATTCGACATCTTGGTTGAAAGAAACGATCACTTGATGAGGTGGTAAATGCGGAATAAATGTCGCACAATGACACGCGAAAAAAATTTTCAAGTTGGAGATTTGCTTTAGCGTCTTCAAATCCTCCCCGTTCGAAATCCGTTGAGTTGGAAAAACGTCTAATAGCGACATGGCTCCCAATGGAAAAGAAATGATCTCGCCCAGTACTCTCGTCTTTTTATATATCTATATAGACACACACAGACACACATAGAGGCTCTATGACGTCCGTTTTATTTGTTTTTTTTTGTTTCTCTGTCTCTTCTTTCCAAGAAATCTTATCTCCATGACCTCTTTTTCTTTTCTTAAAAAGATGAATGTGTGTGGGAATGAGGAAGTGAAAGTAATAATTTAATAAACAAAAAATTATCCAACCATGACCTTCTTTTTTTTTTCAAAGTCACCCTTTCCAATCCAAGGACGTCCAGAGATAGAGGAAGCAGGGAGAGAGGAGGAGGAGGGAAGGGAAGGTCACACTCTCTTTCTCTCTATAAATAAAAGGGGAGAGCCCCAAAGTCGTATTTTTGTCCAAGTGGATCATGAGGAGGCATCCCCAGCTCACTACGTGTATTCCTTTCAAATATAAATATGTTGATCTTTCCTTTTATATCATCCAAGGAGTCGTTTACCTGAAAGCCTCCGATTTTTCAAAATGTGCGGGTTATTATACCGTGGGGAGTTATCAAAAGATGCGGGACGAATTTTTATCCGACGAAAACGTGTTGATGGCTCGTGACATTCCACCTTTGGATGCACAAATTTTGTTAATGAAACGAGCCAAATAATTTTACACGTCCCACTTTCTAACCGTCTCGCAAATGAATAGGATTATGGATCGTCTTGAGAAGACAAAAGGGATTCTCGTTCATTTTAGTGAATGGTTGCATAAATGTTTGCACGAACCTCTCTCGATCGAGAAGACTGGGAAGAATACCTATTATATTCTTCTCGAGGACTCTCCTCCTTCGTCTCATCATAGAGAGGCCACGACTTTTGAAAAAATCCTCGAGCAAGAAAAAATAAATGGTGGAACAACTACCCCATCCCTCTCCCCGAGCATCAAGAGGAGCCTGTTCAGAAGAAAAAGAAAAAACCTTTCCAAAAGCCTATCCTCATCCTCCTCGATAATGATGGGGATGAGGAGAAACCTGTTCAGATTCCTCTCAGTTTGTCAAAACCCGTCGAGGATGAAAAACCTCTCCCTTCCTCAAAACCCCTTGAGGAAGAGAGACCCCTCGAGAAGGAGAAATCTCTCCCATTGTCAAACCTCCTCGAAGATGAAAAACCTCTCCATTTATCAAGACCCCTCGAGAAGGAGGGACCTCTTCCTTTATCAAACCCCCTCGAAGATGAAAAACCTCTCCATTTATCAAGACCCCTCGAAAATGAGGGACCTCTCGATTTGTCAAAACCCCTCGAGGATAAGGGAACCAAAACTTCTCTCTCTTTCGAAGAGGAGGGACATCTCAATTTGTCAAGACCCCTCAAGAATAAGGGAACCGAAAATCCTCTCCCTTTCTCAAGACTTCTCGAGGAGGAGGAGGAGGAGGAGAGACCGCTCCATGTCTCAAGACAGGACCCCCCTCTATCTCTTGAGGATCCGAGGGAAACGATTCCTATTGAAAAACCATCTATCGACGATCCCCAGAAAAGGTCTTCGGAGGAGATTAGACTTCCATGTAGAAAACGAATCTGCCACAATCATCATCATCATAATAATAATAATTCACCCCCTTCTCAACAACAGAATCCTACAACATTTGCAGATAAATGCATTCAAACCAATCCCTTTATAGTAACCCTTTTGATTGGAGAACCCGTGCATTAGCCTCGAAAAATAAAATGAGATTCTAGACTGTTTCTATGACCAGAATGTTAAGTCAATAGATAGGTCTAGCTCAGAATTTTTCTTTTTAAAAGAAAATAAATAAATAATCCAAAGACTATTCGTAAATATAAATGGTAAAGTCTTGAGTCGGCTGGAAAAAAATTTTCAGAGCTGAGAAAAATTCTACAACTCAAAAAAAAAAAAAAAAAAAAAAAAAAAAAAAAAAAAAAAACTTTTGGTTAAATTTTATCATGTCTTAGACATGATAAAAATTAACGACCCTCTTCCCTTTTCGTTTCGGAATGTTGTCTCACTCTTTTGAAAAACAAATCGTGATTCATTCATGGAATGATTGCCATTAGAGAAAGGATGAGTCATGGTCTATTTTTAGAAAGGGTGAGACATCCTTCCCAGACAAAAAGGGAGGGTCATTTAATTTTATCATGTCTAGGACATGATAAAAATTAACCAAAAGTTTTTTTTTTTTTTTTTTGCATTAGAGAATTTTATTTCAGCTCTGAGAAATTTTTTTTTCTCTCAGCCGATTCGAGACTTTACCATTTTTTTTAAGAATGATTTCTCCCTGATCTATTATTTCAAAATTCCAAGTTTCGCTTCAGAACCATCTATGCTGTTGAAGAAGTAACATGATATATGTAATTTTTTAATGAGTTCTGTCAAGATTGAATTGTGCAGGATCGACCTTGCGAATTTCTTCTCTGTGTCTTTAAATAATAATGATACCGAACTGCTTTTTGTTGAGCGCAATGGAAAAAACCTTTTGTATGGTTAGGACAATTCATGTGTTCGATCCCATTGTATTTGAGAATCTCTTGCGTCGATCCCGAAATGCAATAAATGGATCTTTGCAACCATTTCTCTAAAAACCGCCGTTTCATTTCTCCTCGCACCCAAATCATGGAAAAAGGTTCCGTCAACATCGTTAACACCCATGGAAAATAACTGTACGGAATTTCTCCTTCGTTTCACGACAAGCCGTGATAATAATCACTCGCCCACACAGCGGTTCGTTTTTCTTTCTCGGTGAGCATTTGCCATGGAAACGGGGGTTTAAAAACAAATACCCCTCGAGAAGTACCGTCCAATGTGACGTAAGCCAATTCTTTCACAATAAAGGCTCCTTGAGAATCGTAGAAACCTTCAAAGTCGAGCACGAGTTCCATGTTTTTTATTTCTTTTTCTTTCCAAGGTGACCTTTATTATTATTATGATGGATGTGTATTGAGATACGCACGATATTATTCAAAAAACAAATATATATACGAATGTGACCTTTCCCAGAATTCATACGACCTGTCACGTGCAACCTTCTCTCTCTCTATATATAAAAGAGGAGACGGCGAGAGAACGCTATCCATTTTTTCCTTCAGGACACACAGCGAGAGAGAGAGAGAATTTTGTTTTCTTTTTTTCCTCAATTGAAGAAGATGGACATTTTGAGTGCCAAACCTCTCAAAGATTCCTACATTGTTCTGGACATGGAATACTTTCACTGTTATGATCCAAAGACGGGAGATATATGTTTCATCTTGAAAGAACTGGGCTACATCACTTGCGATTTAACCTTATGCGGATCCATGATTTTTCTCCCTCCTGTCCATTACGATGACTTATCGTCCCGCAATCAAGCTGTGGTCAACCAGACTACAAATAACCGACACGGCCTGCAATGGACCGAGGGTCGTCTTTCCTACGAGCATCTTCCTACAATCCTGAAAATACTGACCGAAAATGTGGAGGTAATCTACGTCAATGGATACGATAAAGCCGAATTTTTCAGCAAGCTCTGCCAGCGATCCGTTTATGAGTTTTACATCCCAGGGAAAACCGAGTGGCGGAACAAGTCGAAATGCACGCGACACCAATATTTCCAAAAGATGATTCATTGTGCCGAGAACAAGGTGAGAAATTTTCGATACCATTTGATGGAGGGTAGTTACGTTTTCCGGAAATTACATTGTTACCCCTCCGAAAGCAAAGCTGTCGAAGACGAAGAGGAGGCGGAAGAATCTCCCCAGGAGAACTCGTGCGACGATGAGGAGGAGGAGGAGGAGGATGAACTTTCTAATAATAATAATAAATGTCTAAGTTGGGATGCTTTAGAGACCCAAGAATATTGGTCTCAACCCTTATCTCACCTAGACCTGAAAGAGGATCCTCAAGTGTACTCTTTGTGGTCCTCTTCTAAAATTTGGTCTTGGAGAGAACCCTTGAATGTTCATGAATGAAATGGTATGTAAATCCCTAGAGAAAAAAAATAGGAAAAAAAGTTCCTTTTTTTTGTAATATGTTGATTTCTTTCCAATCCCATTTCTTTTCCATAACTCCACCCGAATCGACGAGAAGAAGAAGAATTTTCCAAGTTACACAAGACGTAGAAATATTTCACAAGGATTTATAAATCACACGCTCCCACATGATATATGTATAGAGAGAAAAAAACCCTCTGTTCTCTAGCCAATACGTCAAGACTTCCCTAAACTAAGAGAGATCATGAGTACCGAGGAAACCTTAGCAGAGCAAGTGGAAAGACTTTCAAAGAGATTAGAAGAGTTAAGACGGGATAGATTTACAGTTCCGCCGACTAAAGAGGAAACTTTCATCGATTTCAACAAACCGCTGTACTTCCATCCCCTACCCCAAAGAATGAGACGAATGGACTCGCCGTTGAACAGTTCCAATGAGAAACAAAATGTCACTTATTTGAATAGCCAATTTCAACACATGAATATTTCATAAGTATTTTTTTTGTTTTTTTTCCCTAAAGCGTAGGGAGATCGGATCAGTAGTTTTTCCCTTTTCATCGTCGAAAAAGATTGGGAGGAAAAATCTTTCTCAGCTCTCTCAGAAAAATTTTTCAGCCTTAAAAAAAAAAAAAAAAAAAAAAAAAACTTTTTGTTAATTTTTATCATGTTTTACACATGATAAAAATTAACTCTACCCCCCCTTTTGTCTGGGAATGTTGTCTCACACTTTCTAAAAATAGAACATCACTCCTCCTTTCCTAAAGAATAGAATTCCAAGAATGGGATCTGGTCTATTTTTAGAAACGGTGAGACCGTATTCCCAAACAAAAGGCGGGTAGAGTTAATTTTTATCATGTCTAAAGTTCAGGGTCCATCCATCTTCGTATGTGAAACGGTGACCCTGACAAGATCGAGATAAACAAGTCCTGTGAGTTGTTTTGTAATCTTGACGCGATCCAAGAAAGACTTTTTATTATTTTTTTTTTTGAAATAGGCGGGGGGTGGGGAGAGAAAATGTTCTCACGACCCTCAGATATCTTTTCATAAATATATTTTTTTATCAAAGTGTTTCTTTCATTCCGATCCTTTTAAGAGGTTGGAATGACCCTGACATTTAGATGGGGTCGCGATCCCGACAGATGTCGCGCGAGTATAAAAGTGTGTATCCTCCGCGAAATTTCTTCAGAGAGCAGAAGAAGACGTGAACTGAGCTGGTAAGTCCCTTTGGTCCTATGAATATGGTTTAATCATAACTTCATTTAAAAAGACCTTTGAAACTTTGAAACTTCTTAACCCTTTGAAAAGAAAAATGTCTCTTTCAAGACGACGACTCTAAAACGTTTTATTGTTTTTTTCCCCCTTTCTAGATCTTCCCTGTTATACATATATACCTTTTCGATTCTCCTTTTTTGCTCCTGTTTGTGGAAGACATCACCGTATTCATCGCCATGGCGTGTTCAGAAAACTTTATCGTGCTCGATCTAGAGGGTTTCCAGTCCTACAACCACAAGAAGGGTGAATTTACCTACGTTTTAAAAGAATTGGGCTATGCGACAAAAGATTTTTTGACCGTGGGATCGTTGACGTTTGCTCCTCCTCACCCCTTCCACCAACTGAATGAAAAAAACCAAAAGACGAATGCCTGGCTGACGAGAAACCGGCACGGACTTCGTTGGAACGAGGGTCATATTCCCTACAACCATTTAGGACGCATTCTCCAATCGCTCACTCACAGCTTCTCCACGATTTATGTGGTGGGATGTCAGAAAGCTAAATTCTTTGCTAAAGCCTTGGATTATCAAAAACCCGTGACGGAAATTTATGTGCCAGATGGAATCATTTGGAAGTATCGGGGAAAATGTGCCCGACATCATCAAAGGATGAAATATTTCCATTGTGCCGAAAACAAAGTGCGCAACTATCGATGGCATATTACGGAAGGAGATTTTCATATCAATCACGTCTATCCAGACGGAACGGAGAAAGAGGAGAGGATTCAAGAGGAAGCAGACAATCCTCTGCAAGCTTTTGATAAGGCCTACGATCAGTTAGAGAAGGATCCGTCCCCAAAAGCGTACGATAACCTCATCCAGAAATGGGGTAATCTGTCCTGTTTCCAAGTGATGGAACATCCGGATGAGCATACGCCTTTAAACTTGATGGGCTCTTCTTCTTTGTCGTCAACTTCCTCCAATAACTCGAGGAAGACGGAGGGTTGGGGAGACATACCTGAAAATATTCCCCATTACGATCCAGCAGCCTGTTGGGACGAACCTTCCAAAGAATCTCATGAGACCCCCAAAATATCTTCAGAGGATCCAAAGACAAAATCCACTGAGTGTTGGGACAATGAACGGACGACTCATGATCCAAAATCCTCTAAGACTATGTCCACTGAGTGTTGGGACAATGAACAGACGACTCATGCTCCAAAATCTATTGAGACTATGTCTACTGAATGTTGGGACAATGAACGGACGACCCATGCTCCAAAATCGACTGAGACTATGTCCACTGAGTGTTGGGACAATGAACGGACGACTCATGCTCCAAAATCTATTGAGACTATGTCCACTGAATGTTGGGACAATGAACGGACGACCCATGCTCCAAAATCGACTGAGACTATGTCCACTGAGTGTTGGGACGATGAAACCGAAAAGACGACAGAGAATTGGGATGACCGTTATCAAAAGTATTTGAATTGATATATACATAAACTCAGGAGAAAAAAAAATAAAGAAAAGATTTTTAGAAATAAGTAGGGAAAGGTTCTCCGCTTTCCCTATATTTATGGAAATGGACAGAGAAGAGAGAGAGAGAGAGACGAATCAGGAGACCAAAAAAAATGGGTCTTGGAAGGAATGAGTGCAAATGCATTCGATTCCTTCCGAGACCCATTTTTTTTGGGTCCCTCTCTCATCCAATCTTGGAAAAGAACTTTGTCCTATTTTTCTAGGTCCATTCAAAAAGAAATGAATCTATCCATAAATTTTCTTAAAAGAAAAAAAAAACAAAAAGATCCATTACCTCTTGACGGTCCAAAGTCGAGAATCTTGGAAAAAGGTATCCACTCTCTCCATCCAGTCAAGCTTCTCTGTAGAAAATCTAGTAGGTGCATCTGCATTCTTGAACACCCGGCAGTTATTATTGGACGCGAAACGTCGAATGCTGAAATAGTTAACAGTGAGCCCATTCTTAAAGAAACGGGGATGTTTTATTCATCCAGTCGAGTGCGGAAAAATTTCTGAGAGCCGGAGAATAATTTCTCTAACTAAAAAAAAAAAAAAAAAAAAAAAAAAAAAAAAAAAAAAAACCCTTTTAGTCTGAAAATTGATGTCTTCAATTTTTCAAAAATTGAAGACCTCAATTTTCAAATTTTCAGACTAAAAAGGGGGGTAATTTATTTTTCAGAAACTTTTCCCAGCCGACTCGATGTGAATAAAACTTTGCTGTTTGTTAAGAATGTTATTTAATGGATCGATTTCAACCTATCGAGTTTCGCTTGAGTTCCGGCCGTGCTGTGGGCCCACCTGGATACAAGTTTTCCCCTTTTTGAATAGAATAAAACTTTACTGTTTTTTAAGAATGTTATTAAATGGATCGATTTCAACCTATCGAGTTTCGCTTGAGTTTTGGAATAGAATAAAACTTTACTGTTTTTTAAGAATGTTATTTAATGGATCGATTTCAACCTATCGAGTTTCGCTTGAGTTCCGGCCGTGCTGTGGGCAAACCTGGATACAAGTTTTTCCCTTTTGGAATAGAATTTCTGTCAAGGTAGGCTACTTTTCCTCTTTTTGCATTTTTCATGTCATTTCATTTGTATTACAATATACTGAAAACGGGCGTTCGAACTGATTTCTAGGCTATTTCTATACAAATGGAGCTCGATCCAAGAAAGAAATGATGTCTTTTTTTTTATTTTGTGGACTGCCAATTTGTATTGGAATATACTGAAAACGGGTGTTTGAGTCCATTTTCAGTATATTTCAATACAAATAGAGCTCGATCCAAGAAAGAAATGATGTCTTTTTTTTTTTATTTTGTGAACTGCCAATTTGTATCGGAATATACTGAAAACGGGTGTTTGAGTCGGTTTTCAGTATATTTCAATACAAATAGAGCTCGATCCAAGAAAGAAATGATGTCTTTTTTTTTTTTTTTATTTTGTGGACTGCCAATTTGTAATGGAATATACTGAAAACGGGTGTTTGAGTCGGTTTTCAGTATATTTCAATACAAATAGAGCTCGATCCAAGAAAAAAATGATGTCTTTTTTTATTTTGAGGACTGCCAATTTGTATTGGAATATACTGAAAACGGGTGTTTGAGTCGGTTTTCAGTATATTTCAATACAAATAGAGCTCGATCCAACAAAGAAATGATGTCTTTTTTTATTTTGTCGACAGCCAATTTGTATTGGAATATACTGAAAATGGGTGTTTGAGTCGGTTTTCAGTATATTTCAATACAAGTGGAGCTCGATCCAAGAAAAAAAATGTCTTTTTTTTATTTTGTGGACTGTCAATTTTGTATTGGAATATACTGAAAACGGGCGTTCACGTCGGTTTTCAGTATATTTCAATACAAGTGGAGCTCGATCCAAGATAAAAATGATGTCTTTTTTTTATGTTGTGGACAGCCAATTTTGTATTGGAATATACTGAAAACGGGCGTTCACGTTGGTTTTCAGTATATTCCAATACAAGTGGAGCTGGATGCAAGAAAAAAATGATGTCTTTTTTTTATTTTGTGGACAGCCAATTTTGTATTGGAATATACTGAAAACGGGCGTTCACGTTGGTTTTCAGTATATTTCAATACAAATGGAGCTCCATCCAAGAAAAAAATGATGTCTTTTTTTTTTATTTTGTGGACAGCCAATTTTGTATTGGAATATACTGAAAACGGGCGTTCACGTTGATTTTCAGTATATTCCAATACAAGTGGAGCTCGATCCAAGATAAAAATGATGTCTTTTTTTTATGTTGTGGACAGCCAATTTTGTATTGGAATATACTGAAAACGGGCGTTCGAGTCGGTTTTCAGTATATTCTAATACAAATGGAGCTCCATCCAAGAAAAAAATGATGTCTTTTTTTATGTTGTGGACAATCAATTTTGTATTGGAATATACTGAAAACGGCCGTTCGAGTCCTTTTTCCGACTATTTCTATACACATTCCACTATATTAAAATGACGTCATGGTTGAGTCCAAACAGAGTCGTCCCCGGATAGAGTCGTCTCCGGACAAAGTCGTCCCCGGACAATTTTATACCGAATTTGTATAGAAATATACTTAAAATGGGCTTGGAGGGGAGGGCGCTTTCTAGTATATTCCTATATACATTCGGTTGCATTCAGAAACAAAAAGAATGTCTTTTTGAATGGACAGGATGACTATGGAAACCGGATCTCTCTCTCTCTCTCTCCCAAGATTGGATGAGAGAGTGCCTCCTATTTGTATTGTAATATACTGAAAACGGGCTTTTGAGTCAATTTCTAGACTATTTCTATACAAATGGAGCTCTATTTACGAAAAAATGATGTCTTTTTTTTATTGTGTGGACAGCCCTATTTGTATTGCAATATACTGAAAACAGGCGTTCGAGTCGGTTTCTAAACTCTTCCTATACAAATTCCACCATCTATATAGAAATGATGTCATCGTTGAGTCCAAACAAAGTCGTCCCCGGACCATCTTGATGACCAGACATATTGCCTTTTCAACAGCCCACATTATTCTGAACAAAAACGTGGAATACTTTTATAGAAAAGAGAAGAATTGAAAGTGAAAGTCAAAAAGCAAAATGGGATCGGCTGGGAAAAATTTCTGAGAGCCGAGAAAAAATTCTGACTCAGAAAAAAAAGAAAAAATATATAATATATATATTATATAATATATATATTATATAATATATATTATAAATACTTTTTGTTAATTTTTATCATGTCTTCTAGACATGATAAAAATTAACTAATCCCTTTTGTCTAGGAATGTTGTCTCACCGTTTCTAAAAATAGACTATGACTTATACTTTCTAAAGAATAGAATTCCAAGAAAAGAATGAATTCTGGTCTATTTTTAGAAACGGTGAGACAACATTCCCAGACAAAAGGGGGTACATTGAGTCTGTGCTGTAGACCCTGAACAACCTATCGGTCACCGGTAATATATCTGGAAGGACCCCAAAAGGCTATCCACTGTCGTTGGAATTGTGTTCACTGGAGGCTATTTCTTTTTTTGCAATCTCGCTTTTAGTTTTCTCTGAGATTCTTTAGAAATGGGTGAAGATGGGTAGTGTGAAGCGGGGGACACCTGGATCAAGATTCCGGATTAGGGTAGAGAGGGAGGCGTGTTGCCTTTTCAACAGCCCACAGTGTTCTGAACAGAAACGTGGAATGCTTTTATAGAAAAGAGAAGAGTTGAAAGTGAAAGTCGAAAAACGAAATGAGATCGGCTGGCAAAATATTTTCAGAGCTCAGAAAAAAATTCTGAGATTTAAAAAAAAAAAAAAAAAAAAAAAAACTTTCCTCCTTTTGTCTGGGTATGTTGTCTCACCGTTTCTAAAAATAGACCAGAACCCAGTCTTTTCTTGGAATTCTATTCTTTAAAAGGATGAGTCATGGTCTATTTTTAGAAAGTGGGAGACAACATTCCCAGACAAAAGGGGGGGTGAGTTAATTTTTATCATGTCTAAGACATCATAAAAATTAACAAAATGTTTTTTTTTTCTTTTTACATCTCAGAATTATTTTCCTGAGCTCTGAGAAATTTTTCCTAGCCGATCCCATTTCGTTTTTAGACTTTCACTTTTCTATAAAAGCATTCCACGTTTCTGTTCAGAACAGTGTCTCTCTCTACCCAAATCTGGAACCCTAGTCACGAGAGAATATGAGACTAGAAAAATAGTTTAGCTTATTGATCTAAAAAATGTCCCATGCTAGAACTCAGAATTATAATCAGAGCGGAGCTTTCCAGTATCCACTTCCAAGATTTTAGATTTGCCTCTCCCAAGATTGGAGGAGAGAGTGGCCCAAAAAAATGGGTCTTGGAAGGAATCGAATGCATTTTGAAATGCACTCATTCCTTCCAAGACCCATTTTTTTGGTCTCCTGATTCAACTCTCCAGTCTATGGTATAGGGAAAGCGGAGAACGTTTCTCCTTCCTTAAGCGACTGGAGACCATATCGCATCATCATCATCATCATCACCATCACCATCGTCCTCTTTCTGATACTTTTCAACGAAGGCTTGATGTCTCTGGATGATTTTGGGGAGATGATGTATCCCGAATTGAGTGATGAAAAAGAGAGGACTCTTTTTCCTTTCTTGTTCGTCTTGCACAGTCTCTCGGAGGGTGATATACGTTTCCCCGTCCTCCTCAATTTTCGTCAGAGGTCTCATGAATATTTTACACATCCAAGGGAAGAGCGACTTGTTATGCAGGGATTTCGAAGCGACGAAGGCCGCTTCATTCGAAGTGAGGACAATCTGGTTCGGTTGACCCCATTCTTTGGAGTAGTTGTCCAAATCGCCTAGTCGAAGAAAATGGTGTCGATTAGGAAAAAAGACTTGGAGAACACTCGTCGTATGCGAGACGTTCGTAGGCAAGAGAGTCAAGATATCTTTGGCATTCCAGTACAGGAATCCTAGATCCACATACGCGTGCACGTAATAGTCATCGTTATATTCCAGTTTGAGCAGCATGGCTTTTGTATTTTTTTTCCGTTCTCAAGGCGAAACACTCGTCTGATATGAACAAGAGCTCCCTGGCGATCCGTTTATATAGACTCCTCAGAGAGAGAGGGAGAGGGGAGGAGGAACAAGGTTGATGAATTCTAAAATAAAAAAAAATGATAAAACATGAGTGTTTGTGAAGGTCATAGAGAGATGATTATAAAGTTGTTTTATTTTTTATTTCCTCAAAAGGAAAAATCAAAAGGGTCCCATTCCATACGACATAACCTTTGAGAAGGTGACGGGGTCATGTGTCTACAAAGTTGATAAACTCTAGAATAAAAAAAATAAAAAAAAAAGCTTTCATCACGTAACTCTCAAGAAGAAAATGACAGGGGTCTCTAGGAGAAGGTCATAGGTAGTATACAAAAGATGGTTGTTTTTTTTCTTTCGTTGCTCTCAATCCCATGACCTTTGAAAAGGTGACGGGGTGTCCTTTAGGAAAAAAAATAGAAGGTTATAGAGAGAGAGAGGGAGGTAGACAAAGTTGATTTTTTTTCTAGAAGTCAACCGTCACGTCGCCCATCACGTGGTCTTCTCGTATATATAGAGAGGCGAGTGGAAGACAGACTCTATTTCCCAGAGAGAGAGACTGCTGTGCGTATCCATATTTCTACTCAAGATGATGATCCGCGTCTTATATAATGAGTTTGTGAGCATTCGCTGTTATGTGGATGACGGAAGATTGTTTTGGAACGCTACGGACATTTTGCCTCTGATTCATACTTCCAGTAAAAGAACCTGGGACATTCTCTCCGTGTTTTTCGACGAACACCACGTCTTCAGGAAAATAAAAGATCTTGAGAGTCTCGGGAGTTCTCAAGAGGGATATGTCCTCTCCAGCGAAGAAATGTTACATCTGGCCGAAAATAATCCTAAAAATAATCAGCTTCTGGCCTGGGTGTATAGCATTTTAACTCAGCCGCTGGTTCGAGTTGTACCCAATCAACCCGTTTACCGACTGCTCTATCCGGGGGAGAAATTTCCCTTCATCACCCTCTTTAATCTGGGAGTGCGCTACATACCGCCTCATCCAGGCATGACGGATTCTTCTACTTACCCTAAACAATATGCCAGCGCTTATTGCCAGACAGACCCCCGTCAAGAAAAGGTCGTCGAGACTCAAACGGATCCTCTGGTGGTCTCTTTAAATGTCACTAAAGTTATCACCTTCTAAAAGAAACAACCACCACCACCCAAAAAAAAAATTTGCTCCTCCTCCAAATTTTTTTTATCTTCTCGAAAGAAAAAAAAAGAAACTTTTCCATCTAGCCTCTTTCTTTCAATCCCTCTTAAGAGAGAGAGGGAGGATAAAAGAAAGAGAGTTCTGAGGAGGCAAAAGAAATGGGTCTGGAAGGAAACGGGTGCATTGCGAGAAAAAGAGGGTCCTCTTTTCTTTTCTAGAAATGCTCCCTTTTCCTTCCAGACCCATTTTTTTATCACTTCTTCAAACCAATCTTGGAAAGGGGGGACACAATAAATTGTGCGTAAAGTCCATTTCGATCAAGACTGGATTTTTTTTTGAAAAGAAAACATAATGTTATATATAGATAGCTAAATCTTTATCATGATATTCTTTAAGAATTTCTTAGCCATTTGTCAAAGAAGGGGACTATAATTGAAGAATTTATGAATTTGGAAACAGGTCACCCATGGCAAATCTAAAATCTTGGAAGTGGATACTGGAAAGCCCCGCTCTGATTATAATTCTGAGTTCTAGCATGGGACAATTTTTATCATGTCTAGAAGACATGATAAAAATTAACAAAAAGTTTTTTTTTTTTTTTTTTTTTTTTACATCTCAGAATTTTTTTCTGAGCTCTGAAAATATTTTGCCAGCCGATCTCATTTCGTTATCATTTTTTTTATTTTAGAATTCATCAACCTTGTTCCTCCTCCTCCCCTCTCCCTCTCTCTCTCTGAGGAGTCTATATAAACGGATCGCCAGCGAGCTCTTGTTCATATCAGACGAGTGTTTCGCCTTGAGAACGGAAAAAAAATACAAAAGCCATGCTGCTCAAACAGGAATATAACGATGACTATTACGTGCACGCGTATGTGGATCTAGGATTCCTGTACTGGAATGCCAAAGATATCTTGACTCTCTTGCCTACGAACGTCTCGCATACGACGAGTGTTCTCCAAGTCATTTTTCCTAATCGACACCATTTTCTTCGACTAGGCGATTTGGACAACTACTCCAAAGAATGGGGTCATCCGAACCAGATTGTCCTCACTTCGAATGAAGCGGCCTTCGTCGCTTCGAAACCCCTGCATAACAAGTCGCTCTTCCCTTGGATGTGTAAAATATTCATGAGACCTCTGACGAAAATTGAGGAGGACGGGGAAACGTATATCACCCTCCGAGAGACTGTGCAAGACGAACAAGAAAGGAAAAAGAGTCCTCTCTTTTTCATCACTCAATTCGGGATCCATCATCTCCCCAAAATCATCCAGAGACATCAAGCCTTCGTTGAAAAGTATCAGAAAGAGGACGATGGTGATGGTGATGATGATGATGATGATGCGATATGGTCTCCAGTCGCTTAAAGAAGGGGAAACGTTCTCCGCTTTCCCTATTCCATAGACTGGAGAGTTGAATCAGGAGACCAAAAAAATGGGTCTTGGAAGGAATGAGTGCATTTCAAAATGCATTCGATTCCTTCCGAGACCCATTTTTTTGGGCCACTCTCTCCTCCAATCTTGGGAGAGAGAGAAAAGAAATTTATCATCTCCTGTCCACCCAAAAAGAAACGATGTATTTTTGTTTTTCTGGATGCGGCCGAATTTCTAGAGGAATCGTCCAGAAACCGGCCCTCAAGCCCATTTTCAGACTATTTTTATACATATTCGGTCATCAAGATGGTCCGGGGACGACTTTGTTTGGACATCATCTCTATATATGGGTCTTGGAAGGAATGAGTGCATTTCAAAATGCATTCGATTCCTTCCAAGACCCATTTTTTTGGGCCACTCTCTCCTCCAATCTTGGGAGAGGCAAATCTAAAATCTTGGAAGTGGACACTGGAAAGCCCCGCTCTGATTATAATTCTGAGTTCTAGCATGGGACATTTTTTAGATCAATAAGCTAAAATATTTTTCTAGTCTCATATTCTCTCGTGACTAGGGTTCCAGATTTGGGTAGAGAGAGACACTGTTCTGAACAGAAACGTGGAATGCTTTTATAGAAAAGTGAAAGTCTAAAAACGAAATGGGATCTGAGATGTAAAAAAAAAAACTTTTTGTTAATTTTTATCATGTCTTAGACATGATAAAAATTAACTCACCCCCCCTTTTGTCTGGGAATGTTGTCTCCCACTTTCTAAAAATAGACCATGACTCATCCTTTTAAAGAATAGAATTCCAAGAAAAGACTGGGTTCTGGTCTATTTTTAGAAACGGTGAGACAACATACCCAGACAAAAGGAGGAAATTTTTTTTTTTTTTTTTTTTTTTTTTTTTACATCTCAGAATTTTTTTCTGAGCTCTGAAAATATTTTGCCAGCCGATCTCATTTCGTTTTTCGACTTTCACTTTCAACTCTTCTCTTTTCTATAAAAGCATTCCACGTTTCTGTTCAGAACACTGTGGGCTGTTGAAAAGGCAACACGCCTCCCTCTCTACCCTAATCGGGAATCTTGATCCAGGTGTCCCCCGCTTCACACTACCCATCTTCACCCATTTCTAAAGAATCTCAGAGAAAACTAAAAGCGAGATTGCAAAAAAAGAAATAGCCTCCAGTGAACACAATTCCAACGACAGTGGATAGCTTTTTGGGGTCCTTCCAGATATATTACCGGTGATTGATAGTTTGTTCAGGGTCTACAGCACAGACTCAATGTACCCCCTTTTGTCTGGGAATGTTGTCTCACCGTTTCTAAAAATAGACCAGAATTCATTCTTTTCTTGGAATTCTATTCTTTAGAAAGGATAAGTCATGGTCTATTTTTAGAAACGGTGAGACAACATTCCTAGACAAAAGGGATTAGTTAATTTTTATCATGTCTAGAAGACATGATAAAAATTAACAAAAAGTATTTATAATATATATTATATAATATATATATTATATAATATATATATTATATATTTTTTCTTTTTTTTTCTGACTCAGAATTTTTTCTCGGCTCTCAGAAATTTTTCCCAGCCGATCCCATTTTGCTTTTTGACTTTCACTTTCAATTCTTCTCTTTTCTATAAAAGTATTCCACGTTTTTGTTCAGAATAATGTGGGCTGTTGAAAAGGCAATATGTCTGGTCATCAAGATGGTCCGGGGACGACTTTGTTTGGACTCAACGATGACATCATTTCTATATAGATGGTGGAATTTGTATAGGAAGAGTTTAGAAACCGACTCGAACGTCTGTTTTCAGTATATTGCAATACAAATAGGGCTGTCCACACAATAAAAAAAAGACTTCATTTTTTCCTAAATAGAGCTCCATTTGTATAGAAATAGTCTAGAAATTGACTCAAAAGCCCGAAAAATAGGAGGCACTCCCTCATCCAATCTTGGGAGAGAGAGAGAGAGAGAGATCCGGTTTCCATAGTCATCCTGTCCATTCAGAAAGACATTCTTTTTGTTTCTGAATGCAACCGAATGTATATAGGAATATACTAGAAAGCGCCCTCCCCTCCAAGCCCATTTTAAGTATATTTCTATACAAATTCGGTATAAAATTGTCCGGGGACGACTTTGTCCGGAGACGACTCTATCCGGGGACGATTCTGTTTGGACTCAACCATGACGTCATTTTAATATAGTGGAATGTGTATAGAAATAGTCGGAAAAAGGACTCGAACGCCCGTTTTCAGTATATTCCAATACAAAATTGGAAGTCCACAACATAAAAAAAAGACATCATTTTTTTTCTTGGATGGAGCTCCATTTGTATTGGAATATACTGAAAACCAACGTGAACGCCCGTTTTCAGTATATTCCAATACAAAATTGGCTGTCCACAAAATAAAAAAAAGACATCATTTTTTTCTTGGATGGAGCTCCATTTGTATTGAAATATACTGAAAACCAACGTGAACGCCCGTTTTCAGTATATTCCAATACAAAATTGGCTCTCCACAAAATAAAAAAAAAGACATCATTTTTTTCTTCGATCGAGCTCCACTTGTATTGAAATATACTGAAAACAACGTGAATGCCCGTTTTCAGTATATTCCAATACAAAATTGGCTGTCCACAAAAAATAAAAAAAAGACATCGTTTTTTTCTTGGATCCAGCTCCATTTGTATTGGAATATACTGAAAACCAACGTGAACGCCCGTTTTCAGTATATTCCAATACAAAATTGGCTGTCCACAAAATAAAAAAAAGACATCATTTTTTTCCTTGGATCCAGCTCCACTTGTATTGGAATATACTGAAAACCAACGTGAACGCCCGTTTTCAGTATATTCCAATACAAAATTGGCTGTCCACAACATAAAAAAAAGACATCATTTTTTTCTTGGATCCAGCTCCACTTGTATTGTAATATACTGAAAACCAACGTGAACGCCCGTTTTCAGTATATTCCAATACAAAATTGGCTGTCCACAACATAAAAAAAAGACATCATTTTTTTCTTGGATCCAGCTCCATTTGTATTGAAATATACTGAAAACCGACGTGAACGCCCGTTTTCAGTATATTCCAATACAAAATTGGCAGTCCACAAAATAAAAAAAAAGACATTTTTTTTCTTGGATCGAGCTCCACTTGTATTGAAATATACTGAAAACCGACTCAAACACCCGTTTTCATTATATTCCAATACAAATTGGCAGTCCACAAAATAAAAAAAAGACATCATTTCTTTGTTGGATCGAGCTCTATTTGTATTGAAATATACTGAAAACCGACTCAAACACCCGTTTTCAGTATATTCCAATACAAATTGGCAGCCCTCAAAATAAAAAAAAGACATCATTTTTTTCTTGGATCGAGCTCTATTTGTATTGAAATATACTGAAAACCGACTCAAACACCCGTTTTCAGTATATTCCAATACAAATTGGCAGTCCACAAAATAAAAAAAAGACATCATTTCTTTCTTGGATCGAGCTCTATTTGTATTGAAATATACTGAAAACCGACTCAAACACCCGTTTTCAGTATATTCCAATACAAATTGGCAGTTCACAAAATAAAAAAAAACACATCATTTCTTTCTTGGACCGAGCTCTATTTGTATTGAAATATACTGAAAATCGACTCAAACACCCGTTTTCAGTATATTCCAATACAAATTGGCAGTCCACAAAATAAAAAAAAAGACATCATTTCTTTCTTGGATCGAGCTCCATTTGTATAGAAATAGCCTAGAAATCAGTTCGAACGCCCGTTTTCAGTATATTGTAATACAAATGAAATGACATGAAAAATGCAAAAAGAGGAAAAATAGCCTACCTTGACGGAAATTCTATTCCAAAAGGGGAAAACTTGTATCCAGGTTTGCCCACAGCACGGCCGGAACTCAAGCGAAACTCGATAGGTTGAAATCGATCCATTAAATAACATTCTTAAAAAACAGTAACGTTTTATTCTATTCCAAAACTCAAGCGAAACTCGATAGGTTGAAATCGATCCATTAAATAACATTCTTAAAAAACAGTAAAGTTTTATTCTATTCCAAAAGGGGAAAACTTGTATCCAGGTGGGCCCACAGCACGGCCGGAACTCAAGCGAAACTCGATAGGTTGAAATCGATCCATTAAATAACATTCTTAACAAACAGTAAAGTTTTATTCACATCGAGTCGGCTGGGAAAAGTTTCTGAAAAATAAATTACCCCCCTTTTTAGTCTGAAAATTTGAAAATTGATGTCTTCAATTTTTGAAAAATTAAAGACATCAATTTTCAGACTAAAAGGGAAGGGGTATTTTTTTTTTTTTTTTTTTTTTTTTTTTTTTTTCAGTTAGAGAAATTTTTCTCCGGCTCTCAGAAATTTTTCCGCACTCGACTGGATGAATAAAACATCCCCGTTTCTTTAAGAATGGGCTCACTGTTAACTATTTCAGCATTCGACGTTTCGCGTCCAATAATAACTGCCGGGTGTTCAAGAATGCAGATGCACCTACTAGATTTTCTACAGAGAAGCTTGACTGGATGGAGAGAGTGGATAACTTTTTCCAAGATTCTCGACTTTGGACCGTCAAGAGGTAATGGATCTTTTTGTTTTTTTTCTTTTAAGAAAATTTATGGATAGATTCATTTCTTTTTGAATGGACCTAGAAAAATAGGACAAAGTTCTTTTCCAAGATTGGATGAGAGAGGGACCCAAAAAAAATGGGTCTCGGAAGGAATCGAATGCATTTGCACTCATTCCTTCCAAGACCCGTTTTTTTTGGTCTCCTGATTCGTCTCTCTCTCTCTCTCTTCTCAGTCCATTTCCATAAATATAGGGAAAGCGGAGAACCTTTCCCTACTTATTTCTAAAAATCTTTTCTTTATTTTTTTTTCTCCTGAGTTTATGTATATATCAATTCAAATACTTTTGAGAACGGTCATCCCAATTCTCTGTCGTCTTTTCGGTTTCATCGTCCCAACACTCAGTGGACATAGTCTCAGTCGATTTTGGAGCATGGGTCGTCCGTTCATTGTCCCAACATTCAGTGGACATAGTCTCAATAGATTTTGAAGCATGAGTCGTCTGTTCATTGTCCCAACACTCAGTGGACATAGTCTTAGTGGATTTTGGATCATGAGTCGTCCGTTCATTGTCCCAACACTCAGTGGATTTTGTCTTTGGATCCTCTGAAGATATTTTGGGGGTCTCATGAGATTCTTTGGAAGGTTCGTCCCAACAGGCTGCTGGATCGTAATGGGGAATATTTTCAGGTATGTCTCCCCAACCCTCCGTCTTCCTCGAGTTATTGGAGGAAGTTGACGACAAAGAAGAAGAGCCCATCAAGTTTAAAGGCGTATGCTCATCCGGATGTTCCATCACTTGGAAACAGGACAGATTACCCCATTACTGGATGAGGTTATCGTACGCTTTTGGGGACGGATCCTTCTCTAACTGATCGTAGGCCTTATTAAAAGCTTGCAGAGGATTGTCTGCTTCCTCCTGAATCCTCTCCTTTTTCTCCGTTCCGTCTGGATAGACGTGATTGATATGAAAATCTCCTTCCGTAATATGCCATCGATAGTTGCGCACTTTGGTTTCGGCACAATGGAAATATTTCATCCTTTGATGATGTCGGGCACATTTTTCCCGATACTTCCAAATGATTCCATCTGGCACATAAATTTCCGTCACGGGTTTTTGATAATCCAAGGCTTTAGCAAAGAATTTAGCTTTCTGACATCCCACCACATAAATCGTGGAGAAGCTGTGAGCGAGCGATTGGAGAATGCGTCCTAAATGGTTGTAGGGAATATGACCCTCGTTCCAACGAAGTCCGTGCCGGTTTCTCGTCAGCCAGGCATTCGTCTTTTGGTTTTTTTCATTCAGTTGGTGGAAGGGGTGAGGAGGAGCAAACGTCAACGATCCCACGGTCAAAAAATCTTTTGTCGCATAGCCCAATTCTTTTAAAACGTAGGTAAATTCACCCTTCTTGTGGTTGTAGGACTGGAAACCCTCTAGATCGAGCACGATAAAGTTTTCTGAACACGCCATGGCGATGAATACGGTGATGTCTTCCACAAACAGGAGCAAAAAAAAGAATCGAAAAGGTATATATGTATAACAGGGAAGATCTAGAAAGGGGAAAAAAACAATAAAACGTTTTAGAGTCGTCGTCTTGAAAGAGACATTTTTCTTTTCAAAGGGTTAAGAAGTTTCAAAGTTTCAAAGGTCTTTTTAAATGAAGTTATGATTAAACCATATTCATAGGACCAAAGGGACTTACCAGCTCAGTTCACGTCTTCTTCTGTTCTCTGAAGAAATCTCGCGGAGGATACACACTTTTATACTCGCGCGACATCTGTCGGGATCGCGACCCCATCTAAATGTCAGGGTCATTCCAACCTCTTAAAAGGATCGGAATGAAAGAAACACTTTGATAAAAAATATATTTATGAAAAGATATCTGAGGGTCGTGAGAACATTTTCTCTCCCCACCCCCCGAATATTTCAAAAAAAAATAATAAAAAGTCTTTCTTGGATCGCGTCAAGATTACAAAACAACTCACAGGACTTGTTTATCTCGATCTTGTCAGGGTCACCGTTTCACATAAGAAGATGGATGGACCCTGAACTTTAGACATGATAAAAATTAACTCTACCCGCCTTTTGTCTGGGAGTAGGGTCTCACCGTTTCTAAAAATAGACCAGATCCCATTCTTGGAATTCTATTCTTTAGGAAAGGAGGAGTGATGTTCTATTTTTAGAAAGTGTGAGACAACATTCCCAGACAAAAGGGGGGGTAGAGTTAATTTTTATCATGTCTAAGACATGATAAAAATTAACAAAAAGTTTTTTTTTTTTTTTTAAGGCTGAAAAGTTTTTCTGAGGGAGCTGAGAAAAATTTTTCCTCCCAATCTTTTTCGACGATGAAAAGGGAAAAACTACTGATCCGATCTCCCTACGCTTTAGGGAAAAAAAAACAAAAAAAATACTTATGAAATATTCATGTGTTGAAGTTGGCTATTCAAATAAGTGACATTTTGTTTCTCATTGGAACTGTTCAACGGCGAGTCCAATCGTCTCATTCTTTGGGGTAGGGAATGAAAGTACAGCGGTTTGTTGAAATCGATGATAGTTTCCTCTTTAGTCGGCGGAACTGTAAATCTATCCCGTCTCAACTCTTCTAATCTCTTTGAAAGTCTTTCCACTTGCTCTGCTAAGGTTTCCTCGGTACTCATGATCTCTCTTAGTTTAGGGAAGTCTTGACATATTGGCTAGAGAACAGAGGGTTTTTTTCTCTCTATACATATATCATGTGGGAGCGTGTGATTTATAAATCCTTGTGAAATATTTCTACGTCTTGTGTAACTTGGAAAATTCTTCTTCTTCTCGTCGATTGGGGTGGAGTTATGGAAAAGAAATGGGATTGGAAAGAAATCAACATATTACAAAAAAAAGGAACTTTTTTCCTATTTTTTTTCTCTAGGAATTTACATACCATTTCATTCATGAACATTCAAGGGTTCTGTCCAAGACCAAATTTTTGAAGAGGACCACAAAGACTACACTTGAGGATCCTCTTTCAGGTCTAGGTGAGATAAGGGTTGAGACCAATATTCTTGGGTCTCTAAAGCATCCCAACTTAGACATTTATTATTATTATTAGAAAGTTCATCCTCCTCCTCCTGCTCCTCATCGTCGCACGAGTTCTCCTGGGGAGATTCTTCCGCCTCCTCTTCGTTTTCGACAGCTTTGCTTTCGGAGGGGTAACAATGTAATTTCCGGAAAACGTAACTACCCTCCATCAAATGGTATCGAAAATTTCTCACCTTGTTCTCGGCACAATGAATCATCTTTTGGAAATATTGGTGTCGCGTGCATTTCGACTTGTTCCGCCACTCGGTTTTCCCTGGGATGTAAAACTCATAAACGGATCGCTGGCAGAGCTTGCTGAAAAATTCGGCTTTATCGTATCCATTGACGTAGATTACCTCCACATTTTCGGTCAGTATTTTCAGGATTGTAGGAAGATGCTCGTAGGAAAGACGACCCTCGGTCCATTGCAGGCCGTGTCGGTTATTTGTAGTCTGGTTGACCACAGCTTGATTGCGGGACGATAAGTCATCGTAATGGACAGGAGGGAGAAAAATCATGGATCCGCATAAGGTTAAATCGCAAGTGATGTAGCCCAGTTCTTTCAAGATGAAACATATATCTCCCGTCTTTGGATCATAACAGTGAAAGTATTCCATGTCCAGAACAATGTAGGAATCTTTGAGAGGTTTCGCACTCAAAATGTCCATCTTCTTCAATTGAGGAAAAAAAGAAAACAAAATTCTCTCTCTCTCGCTGTGTGTCCTGAAGGAAAAAATGGATAGCGTTCTCTCGCCGTCTCCTCTTTTATATATATATAGAGAGAGAGAAGGTTGCACGTGACAGGTCGTATGAATTCTGGGAAAGGTCACATTCGTATATATATTTGTTTTTTGAATAATATCGTGCGTATCTCAATACACATCCATCATAATAATAATAAAGGTCACCTTGGAAAGAAAAAGAAATAAAAAACATGGAACTTGTGCTCGACTTTGAAGGTTTCTACGATTCTCAAGGAGCCTTTATTGTGAAAGAATTGGCTTACGTCACATTGGACGGTACTTCTCGAGGGGTATTTGTTTTCTAACCCCCGTTTCCATGGCAAATGCTCGACGAGAAAGAAAAACGAACCGCTGTGTGGGCGAGTGATTATTATCACGGCTTGTCGTGGTACGAAGGAGAAATTCCGTACAGTTATTTTCCATGGGTGTTAACGATGTTGACGGAACCTTTTTCCATGATTTGGGTGCGAGGAGAAATGAAACGGCGGTTTTTAGAGAAATGGTTGCAAAGATCCATTTATTGCATTTCGGGATCGACGCAAGAGATTCTCAAATACAATGGGATCGAACACATGAATTGTCCTAACCATACAAAAGGTTTTTTCCATTGCGCTCTACAAAAAGCAGTTCGGTATCATTATTATTTAAAGACACAGAGAAGAAATTCGCAAGGTCGATCCTGCACAATTCAATCTTGACAGAACTCATTAAAAAAATACATATATCATGTTACTTCTTCAACAGCATAGATGGTTCTGAAGCGAAACTTGGAAATTTGAAATAATAGATCAGGGAGAAATCATTCTTAAAAAAAATGGTAAAGTCTCGAATCGGCTGGGAGAAAAAAAAATTTCTCAGAGCTGAAATAAAATTCTCTAATGCAAAAAAAAAAAAAAAAAAAACTTTTGGTTAATTTTTATCATGTCCTAGACATGATAAAAATAAATGACCCTCCCTTTTTGTCTGGGAAGGATGTCTCACCCTTTCTAAAAATAGACCATGACTCATCCTTTCTCTAATGGCAATCATTCCATGAATGAATCACGATTTGTTTTTCAAAAGAGTGAGACAACATTCCCAGACGAAAAGGGAAGAGGGTCGTTAATTTTTATCATGTCTAAGACATGATAAAATTTAACCAAAAGTTTTTTTTTTTTTTTTTTTTTTTTTTTTTTTTTTTGAGTTGTAGAATTTTTCTCAGCTCTGAAAATTTTTTTCCAGCCGACTCAAGACTTTACCATTTATATTTACGAATAGTCTTTGGATTATTTATTTATTTTCTTTTAAAAAGAAAAATTCTGAGCTAGACCTATCTATTGGCTTAACATTCTGGTCATAGAAACAGTCTAGAATCTCATTTTATTTTTCGAGGCTAATGCACGGGTTCTCCAATCAAAAGGGTTACTATAAAGGGATTGGTTTGAATGCATTTATCTGCAAATGTTGTAGGATTCTCTTGTTGAGAAGGGGGTATATTATTATTATTATGATGATGATGATTGTGGCAGATTCGTTTTCTACATGGAAGTCTAATCTCCTCCGAAGACCTTTTCTGGGGATCGTCGATAGATGGTTTTTCAATAGGAATCGTTTCCCTCGGATCCTCAAGAGATAGAGGGGGGTCCTGTCTTGAGACATGGAGCGGTCTCTCCTCCTCCTCCTCCTCGAGAAGTCTTGAGAAAGGGAGAGGATTTTCGGTTCCTTTATTCTTGAGGGGTCTTGACAAATTGAGAGGTCCCTCCTCTTCGAAAGAGAGAGAAGTTTTGGTTCCCTTATCCTCGAGGGGTTTTGACAAATCGAGAGGTCCCACATTTTCGAGGGGTCTTGATAAATGGAGAGGTTTTTCATCTTCGAGGGGGTTTGATAAAGGAAGAGGTCCCTCCTTCTCGAGGGGTCTTGATAAATGGAGAGGTTTTTCATCTTCGAGGAGGTTTGACAATGGGAGAGATTTCTCCTTCTCGAGGGGTCTCTCTTCCTCAAGGGGTTTTGAGGAAGGGAGAGGTTTTTCATCCTCGACGGGTTTTGACAAACTGAGAGGAATCTGAACAGGTTTCTCCTCATCCCCATCATTATCGAGGAGGATGAGGATAGGCTTTTGGAAAGGTTTTTTCTTTTTCTTCTGAACAGGCTCCTCTTGATGCTCGGGGAGAGGGATGGGGTAGTTGTTCCACCATTTATGTTTTCTTGCTCGAGGATTTTTTCAAAAGTCGTGGCCTCTCTATGATGAGACGAAGGAGGAGAGTCCTCGAGAAGAATATAATAGATATTCTTCCCAGTCTTCTCGATCGAGAGAGGTTCGTGCAAACATTTATGCAACCATTCACTAAAATGAACGAGAATCCCTTTTGTCTTCTCAAGACGATCCATAATCCTATTCATTTGCGAGACGGTTAGAAAGTGGGACGTGTAAAAATATTTGGCTCGTTTCATTAACAAAATTTGTGCATCCAAAGGTGGAATGTCACGAGCCATCAACACGTTTTCGTCGGATAAAAATTCGTCCCGCATCTTTTGATAACTCCTCACGGTATAATAACCCGCACATTTTGAAAAATCGGAGGCTTTCAGGTAAACGACTCCTTGGATGATATAAAAGGAAAGATCAACATATTTATATTTGAAAGGAATACACGTAGTGAGCTGGGGATGCCTCCTCATGATCCACTTGGACAAAAATACGACTTTGGGGCTCTCCCCTTTTATTTATAGAGAGAAAGAGAGTGTGACATTCCCTTCCCTCCTCCTCCTCTCTCCCTGCTTCCTCTATCTCTGGACGTCCTTGGATTGGAAAGGTTGACTTTGAAAAAAAAAAGAAGGTCATGGTTGGATAATTTTTTGTTTATTAAGTTATTACTTTCACTTCCTCATTCCCACACACATTCATCTTTTTAAGAAAAGAAAAAGAGGTCATGGAGATAAGATTTCTTGGAAAGAAGAGAGAGAGAAACAAAAAAAAACAAATAAAACGGACGTCATAGAGCCTCTATGTGTGTCTGTGTGTGTCTATATAGATATATAAAAAGACGAGAGTACTGGGCGAGATCATTTCTTTTCCATTGGGAGCCATGTCGCTATTAGACGTTTTCCCAACTCAACGGATTTCGAACGGGGAGGATTTGAAGACGCTAAAGCAAATCTCCAACTTGAAAATTTTTTTGGCGTGTCATTGTGCGACATTTATTCCGCATTTACCACCTCATCAAGCGATCGTTTCTTTCAACCAAGATGTCGAATCCTCCAACCTGCTCGTTCAGAATATATACAGATATTTATTCGAATCGCAACAAACGAAAGAGGAATCTCCCTTCTCTTGGAATCGGATGGATCGAGCCCATTCAAACAGACCGGCGATATACAGATCCGCGCACGAGTTTTCGGTGGAAGAATATTTTTCTCACGAAACGATATTTTACGTTTGGAGTAAGAACGACGGCTGAGGACGAAGTTCATATTGTTCAAACCACAGCCGCTCCTCTCGCCTATTACGAATCATCGTCCCCCAATCTGAAGGAAAGAAGTTTTAAAGTCAGCGACAGGATGAAATATAAGAAATATATTCTAAGACCTTTTCAAAACTATGTCGTTCCCCCGAAAACGCAATATCTCATCGTCACGACCCAGAAGAGTCTCTTTCTCGTCGATCGGTGCTCGTACTCGCTTTGGAAACAATTGAAAGAGGAGATTTCTTTCCAATCGCCGATGATGTTTCAAGAAAAAGAAGAAGAGAACCCTCCGCCACCTTTACCCATCCCTTCCTTAGATGATAAGAGGAGCTGGACCAAACCGTTATTTCCCGAAACAAAATCGACCCGGCAACGGAATGAAATTGAAGTCATCACAATTGAAGATGAGGAGGAAGAAAAAAAATTACCTCTTAAAAAACGGTCGACTTACCGGAACCTACCTAGCGTGCAAGATCCGCTTCAGAATCCAGAAGCTTCTTCTTCTTCTTCTTCTTCCCCGACTTGTTCAAACAGGCAACCTCTTTCGGACTCCTCACAGACACAACCTCTCCCAGTATCCTCCTCTTCTTCTTCTTCTTCTCCTCCAACCTGTCCCGACATCGTAGAGGTAGAATGTCAGCCGGGTCCACAAGTTCCAACAGGTCCAGAAATCATGGAGGCAGAATCACAGCCGGGTTCACAAGTTCTAACGGGTCCAGAAATCATGGAGGTAGAATTTCAGCCGGGTAAACAAGTTCCAACGGGTCCAGAAATCATGGAGGTAGAATTGCAGCCGGGTCCAGACATCCTAGATCCCTCCACTCATCCCAAAGAGACTCCAAGTGTTTCAAGACAGCCTTGTGAGGATCCAGCCCTTCCCCTATGGAATGATTATATGGACTTACAAAATTTGGTGCAACAGGAAGGAGAAGAAAATAATCATACGGATGGGTGGGTCAAAGACTGTTTAGATCATTTAACCTCGAATGAAATTGAACTGTTATGGAATTGCATTTCTGAAATCACATCGGAAATGGGATAAAAACCAAAACAAAAAAAACAATTTTTTTAATAACAAATGGGAGGAGGGTCATGATGTCAATTTTTTTAAAAAAAATATTATATAGAGTCCAATCTTGGTGGTTCACTTCAGTTTTCCAGCATGAGGTGATCCACGTTTCCCGAAATATGGATCCCATTCCAAGAGAGATTGTGTAGAGCCTTCACTTCAGTTCTTTTTTTTTCCTACCAAGAGGAGAGGGTCCCCAAAGGGCTACCCATGTCCAAAGAGAGAAAGTGTAGAGCGTTCATTTCAGTTTTTTTTCCAAGTTTAGGGGAGGGAAGTCTCAAAATGACACCCCCCATTTTCAAAGAGAGATAGTGTAGAGCGTTCATTTCTGTTTTTTTCCAAAGTTAGGGAGTTTTCAAATGGCTACCCATTTCAGAGAAAGAGAGAGAGAGAAGGTGTAGAGCGTTCATTTCAGTTTTCCAACATTAGAAGGTCCCAAAATACCTTCTGAATTCAAAGAGAGATCGTGTAGAGCGTTCATTTCCAGTTCTCCAAGATCAGAAGAAGAGGGTCCGCTTTTCCCAAAAGGGCTTTCCGTATTCAGAGACAGCGAAATGCAGACTTCAGTTTTCTCCCTCCCCAAGAATAGAGGGTCCCAAAATAGCTTCCCATTTCAAAGAGAGAGGGAGAGGCGTTCATTTCCATTCTCCAAGATAGGGTCGTCTGCATTTTCCCAAAATGGCTTCCCAATTCAAAGAGAGAGAGAGAGAGAAAGGGTGTGTAGAACGATCATGTTCATTCTCCAAGATAGGGTCGTCAGCTTTTTCTCAAAATGGCATCTCCCCATTCAAAAAGAGATCGTAACCAATTTTTTCCAGTTTTTTCCAAGATGGGGGGGGAAGAAAACTTAGGATGGAATAACACGACACACAGAGAGAAAGAGAAAAAAAAAACGCCATCTTGTCATTTTCTGATAGGGTACCGGTGTTCGAATACTTTTGTGACCGACTGTACTAATGGTGAATGTTGAACATATAAGAATATTATATTTCCTTCTCCGTAATTCATTCGCGAAAAAACGCACTTGAAACTCAGAATAAGAACTTAAAACACACAGTACATTCAAAATGAGAAAGGAAAATAATAGAAGTTTTAAACTTACCAAATTATCTGATTCAAATCTTATTTATTGCAACAACTTAAACTATTATAACACTTTGAATTGCACAAGAGACCCTTGCTTTTACAACTGCATTTATTTATGGAACACTTTCTTTTGGAATGGCAGCATATATAATAATGTACATATACTTCTCTCGTTTCGACCTACACCAGAGCATATCTGTGATTGTCGACATACACCGGTGAGGGTTCGAATGTACAAGAATGTAAAGAAATATTCGATCTTTCACCGACGTATTTGGTGAATGTTGACATTCTCGGTTTAAAGTCGACATTCTCCAATTTCGGTCTTTCACGGTAACATATATATGTAAAAGGGCTGATTTTTATGTGCCCATAAACTACTACAGTCGTTCGTTCTCCTGAACGGTTGGAATATTTTAAATGACTGATTTTGGGGAAGGGGGGACTAAAACCTCGTTTACATTTATTGTACTTCTTAGAATACATTTAGATTCAAATATGTGTTTTGCACAATCAAGAGTTTTCTTCATTCCTATTTGAAATTTTTCGTCGGTAATAAAAATCAGAGTATTGTTGTGTGCGTACGGGTTCGTTATGAAATGAGTGCACAAGTCCGATGAAAAATGAAGAAAATTTATTATTATCACAACAAAAAAATGCTTAAATTTCCTCAGATATTCGTGCAATATTACAGTATCTCACAGTAGTTATCTTTTACCTACTCAAACGTTCAAGAGAACTTAATTCAAAATAGCTAAAGAAAGCTAATCCGCGAATTCTCTACAGTCAACAAGAGCAATTTTCTAAGCAAACTCTTAAAACAACAACAAACTAACTGAATTGAGACGTTTTCTTCCTTTTTATAAGATTTTAAATCGCGCGCGAGAAATTTCTGGAATTTTCTCGAAAGTAAAAAGAGATATTTATTTATTAAATGTTAAATGCTCTTGTATTTTTAACTTTCCGGCTTAGCTTTCCTTTAATATTCGTCACGCGCTGCACTACACGGGGAATAAAACAATTTAATTTATAATTCAACTAACATTAGCTATTTAAATACAAAATACGTAACACTGACCCCTTCCTAAGGACTGCACGTTAAGTACACCCCTGGACAGGAAGCCAAATTTACAACTGAGGGCATAAATGCAATAATAAGCATTATATTACAATAACAAAAAAAATATGAACAATAAATGCAATCAAATACTAAATACAAATCAAATGCTATCAAATACTAAATACAAATCAAATGCTATCAAATACTAAATACAAATCAAATGAAATACACATTTAGAAACAAAAAGAACCATGGTATTACACTATTTACACTACGTACTATGGTATAGTAATGAGCTAACCTGTCGTAATGAACGACTTTAGGTTTAGAGTTCGAAGACTTACGGATGCGAACCACAACATCATTCAGCCTCTTTAGGACTGTGTACGGACCATCCCAAGGTGACTGAAATTTCGGACAGAGTCCCTTCCGTCCAGTCGGATTCTACAACCACACCTTGTCTCCTTTCTTTGAATTTATTTCCAGTAGCTCTCGTGTCGTATCTGGTCTTCACCTTCTCCATCGTCAAGTTGACTCGCTTTCGTGCAGAACGGTGCATCACCTCAAACCGGGCCTGGACATCTTGAATGCATTCCTCAGGCGATGAAGGCGACCAAACAGGTGGTCAGAAGGCCGACGAAGGTCTCGACCGAAGAGCATCTGGGATGGAGAATAGCCGGTAGTCTGGTGTTTCTCTCCGATGCTAGCATGATTTTGGCAGCTTTCTCAGCTGGATCTTTCGGACAAGGCGTCGGCGTTGCGTATTTCCAAACCCTACCCCACTTTTCGAATTTTTGACGTCATGGACAAATCGACTAGTTTCGCCTGGATGGTAATTCTTGAGCATGCGCTGAAGGGCGAGAAGTAACATAAACAGAACTTTGCCTTCAACTTGTAAACAGTATTAAGTATATTGTCTGAAAGTGCATTCGTTTATGCAATTGCATAATTTTACTGTTTCTGTAATAAGAAAACTGCCTAAGAAAACTTTATTCAGATAAAAATTTATTTAGATATATTATTATTATCTTGGTATAGGATTATACGAAATGCTGAATACTCTAGGTACTGTCGTAATGTTCGCATAACCATTCCACATTGTATTTTGCCTTATCATTGTATTATAAAGATTAAAGCAAAGCAAATTACTTTGTTAGAAATGTGAATGTTCTAACTGATTTTTCTTTTTTTATTACTCATTATTTATTTCCGCTTTGAAAACGCATTCATATTTGACAAATAATTATCTCCGCTGAAAATTTTTTGGTTGTTATAAAACTATATTTGTCAGTAATGTAATAAAAACTCACTAATCTACTGCTTCATAGATCAATATAACAACGAATTCAAAAATGTTTTAAAAACATTTCTTTAATCTTTAGTTTGTAGTAGATGAAACTAATGTCACAGAAAAAAAAATATTTCAATAAAAGTTCCCCATGTTAATTCAATAGCAAAATTATTTTTATTTCAGTGAGAAATCCACTTTCAATGCTTATATAACAGAAAAATGTAACATAAGCATTTTAGAAGTTTTAAATATAAGCTAAAGGTTTACTGTACAATTTTATGTAAGAAACGTAATAATTTACTTTCATTCATTCTAAATTGGCATATTCCTTTCCAATAGATAACTAAAATTTTTGGCAAGTTAGAGACTTCACTTGAACACACAGTATTCTGTCACTTAAAATATCATTTAATTGTGCTTTTTCATTTAGAAATACATTGGAATTGAAAATACCAAAGGCAAAATGTGTCACAGATCCAACCTAATTCCTTATTTGGAAATTTTTCAAAAAATTTTCTGTCAGTTTTATCATATGTTGTTTTAAACAAGAAATCTATATTATTTTCTGTAGTAAATTCTGAAAAACATGTTTCTGTTGTTTTTGTTCAATTCTCCTTGCCAAAGTATTAGCTTAGTTTTAAAAGCTTCAATATTGGTGCTCAGTATTAAAATGCTTAGGTTTTTAGAAAATGTCTACTATGTAACTTAGTTTTCCTAATTAATCATTATTAATGAATGAACTTGCTGATGTATGTTCCTTTTCCTCCAAAAATATGTAAACTATACGTCTCAAATCGAAAATACGTCTCAGTATTTTTCTGTGTGAAAACCAACTGACTTTGGTAATAATGTCTCATATACAGAACTTATCTCATTACATGGTATTAAAAAGAGACAACTGTTTAGGATCTTGCCCGTTAATGTAATTAATTGCAGTAATAACATTGCATCTTGTGCAATTTTTTATCAATTTGCAGCAAGAGCTTTTCTATGTGTCATACAGTGATGGAATATTATATGGGGAGCAATTTTCATTATCAATCCTCTTAGTCCTTTATAATTTCCTGTTAATGCTGCAGCATCATAAGTACAAACTGCGACACAGTGTCTTTAGGTAAGATTATTCGTTTCAAAATGTCTTAATAATTTCAAATATTTTCTCCCCAGTTGCTTTTCCTTCCCAAATGTTACAACATAAAAAATATTCTACTGCGTCATCTTCAAAATCGTATCTCAGATAAATGATGAATTGAGACATTTTTATAATGTTGGTAGTGTCATCAAGTTTTATAGTAAAGACTGGATTTTGTATTCTATAGTGTCTGATATGACAGAAATTTGGTGAGAAACGGTATCTTTTTTTTTAATGCTATTGTTTTTAAATCATTAATATATTTTTCTGTATGCATAAATGATGTCATTTTAATTGCTGAAGGAAGAATGAGCGATTCTCCAATTGTATGAGGTTTTTAAATTTTTTGCAATTAAATATGAAACATTTAAGATGCCTGTAAATCCTTCTCAGGAACTGTTGTATATTTTTTCAAAAATACATTTTAATTTTTCATGCTCTTAGCTCATTCCTTAAAAAAATTCTTCAGATTTATTTACTTAATCTTTATGTTTAGTTTCTGATGTACTTTTCTGTTTCACTGGCGCAAATCTCGCCAAGCAGACTTGTTGCCAACAACATACAATATACACACAAAAAATATTAACAAACGTTAGTTCTAAGAATTTTTTATTTTAAAGGCATAAACATTTTAATATCTTTTAAAATTTTGTAAAAAGCCAATAAATAAAGGCAATAAATTTATAAAAAGACATTAAGAATTTACTGTTTTCATGGTTCAACATCCTGATTTGTCGGTTTGTATCACATGACCCCACCTGATCTCATCTCATGTAAACTACGCTACAAAAATCTAATTCTCTCATTAATTATACATTAATGACAAGTTAAATCTTAATTTGGAATACAAGTTTAAATGCAAGAATTATTTCAATTTGTACGAATCGTTTACTCAGAAATTATGTAAAACTGCAGTGCTTTACTTCGCTAGTGCATTCTCATTAGAATTGATGAATTTAACCCTTGGTTTTGCCTTTTCTATATTTTGGGTTGAGTGGTGTGATTGCATTCTAATTGATTTAGTTACCGCGAATGGTCTTAGAGCATAAAATTTAACTATCTTGTAAAATTCTATGTAATTTTATACCAGTACTATCAATTTGATAAGAAATGGCTGCAACTTGTTTTGTAAATGAGGCGTAAAAAGTTGCCAGCAGAGATATTCTGTTTGGCATCAGTTGTACCATTGTTGGCGACTTTATCGTTTGCGCCGTCAAAACGGAAAAGTACCGTCTAAATGTGTTTTTAATTTCGCAGGTTTCATGCTTTCCATGTGCCAAGTTTTCACAGCATTTAACACACAATGGATATTTATTTTCCATTAATAATACAACATGTAAAACAGTATAAAATAAACTCTTCTTGATATTTACTCAATTTTTTTAGAAGTAGAAAGAGAGCCAATGGATTCATTATTATTTGCATTTTCATTAATAGTTTTTCTCTTAAAGTTTCTCATTAAAGTTTATTTGATATTGGTCCATCCATCCCGTTTCTCTTGTGAACATTGGGTATCTATTTTGTGCCATTTAATCATCATGAACAAAACTGCAACTAAAACAAAATTGTTTTTATTATCCTTCGAGACACTACTGAATTTTCCAATACTTAGGAAATGTTATGTGCTTACTTGACAACAAATTTGATTAGAAATAAGAAACATAGTTTATAAATGATGCATATTACAATTACATGCAAGACACTACTAAGATAGACGAAAAACACTATGCATTATACTGCGCGAATGCAATTGCTTTGAAATTCAATGAGCTGTTTGGAAATCATCAAACATAACACACAAATCAAGTGGAAAGCAATAAAATCAAAATTAAAATATGGAAATGTTAAAAAACATCCAAAATTCTCTTCAAATTATGTATACCTTTTATTGTCAAATAAATTTCTTTGAATTGGTGACCCCCCACAGATTTGTTCATGACACCCAGGTTTAAATTTTGTAAAAAAACAATACAAGTTATCAATTACATTTTGAAAAAAAAAAAAAAATTCGGGTTTGTCATCAACAGAACAGCATGCAATGGCGTATTTTCAAAATTACGAGAAAGTACGACTTATGTGAAAATTGATAAACATTGGCTGTTCAATGTGAAAAGTGAATTATGGTTTAATATGTTATGTTCATAGCTTGTGTATTTTGATTATCTAACTAAATACAGAATGATCCATTCCTTCAAACTTCTGCTGGAATAACTGCTAGAAAATCTATGCCATTTTAGATGAACAGAAAGCAAGTGTTTTATTCTTATTCAACAATTACAGTACTCTCTCTAATTACAGTATTAATACCTACAAAGAATAAGTTAGGTTATTTAACTAAAGTGCAATCAATTTTATTCCTATTTACATGAATGACGTATACCACAATGCTGTGTAGGCTGGTGACTTAGCGATGATGATTCAAAATGCATCTCTGCATTCAGACATACACTCCTTACAAGAATATAACCATGCACATTCTGGTTACAAGAATATAACCTAGCTTCAGCAGGTACATTTTGTTGTGCTATGCAATCTCTGTGGGTCCTAAATTATAAAAACTTTTCCACTCCTAAATTCCAAAAATTTTGCAACTTGATATTTCTGTAAATTGCAAAATTTTGTACATCTGCCATAACTGCACTGGCTGTGTCCTCAGTTATCCAATGTTTTAGCAAAATCAAATATTGTAACGTTATTTTAGACGACTTTCTTAAACTGTATATCGCAACCCCTATGTACAGCAGGGAGTCGCAAAACATTTTTAGTAGTTTTGGTATTTCTTAAACTTATCAGGTTCAATGTTCCTTCTTACCTTCTTCGGGAACATACAAGGACCTGACTCAGAACAGAGAGCTTACTAAAGCTATGTTCACTAATTGTGGTAAGTAGACAGGATACACATGAAGGTTATACAAAACCCTTTATTTTTCTCTATATACAATAACTTCCGTACTTCGGAATACACTGACCCGCTACTTGGGGTCTAACGTAAAAGTATAAAAATAAAACTAAACTCTAATTTAACTTTAGAATAATAAACGTGGAAGATTGGCCTTATATTAACAGGAAGCGTATGTAGTACAGAGAACTGTGAACACTACAATACGTTTAAATTTATCAAGAGGATTAAAACCTCTGGCCTGGAAGGCAACAAGCAACTGCGTAACTTCTAAGGTAAGCGGCCAGCTTCGAACTCACTGCTTCCTCTCTCTCGCTTGGCAAAAAGCCACAACTTAAATACTTGGCGTTCGCCAGACAAACTTTGCATAAAAACCTTAACGCTTATAATTCTGGCCGGAAGTAGAAAATAAGAAGTGATAGTAAAGATTTAAAATAAAATAAACGTTAGTAAAACTTAAGATCCTTACATACTTCCCGCCAGAGTTAATTAGTTTGAAACTGAGGTCTAAAACGACCTTGTTGAAAACTTTTAGCTCTAGAATCTAACGCGAGGCTAATCTTTTACAAATATTTTTCGCTAGAAACTAGAAATTTAAAAAAAAGAAATTCGTTTTTTACAATAGCAGCTCCCAGGATACACAATTTTTTTCATCTGTACTGCATCTAAACAGGAGCTTTTATTCAATTCTGGTTCCTTCCAGAGATCTGGAAGGAAAACTAGTTTAATGAAATGTTACACAATGAAATGGCAAGTAACATGTATAATTATATTTCACTTAACATTCTTATTTCATTCATGACTACTTTAATTATCTCTCCCCGTGCTCTCTGACATGTGTTGTAAAAGAACACCAAACACGAATGTGTTTCTGTCTACGTGTTCCACACTTCCTCCTACAATCAAAACACTAACGTGTTAAAATTCAACATAACCAGACCTCTTAACACACCCTAATTTCAACTCTAAACCCTGAGGTACTATTCTAAAAGTGGATAACTCTAAAGTGTAGCGTCAGAGAGCCTAACTACATCATTCAACCTTTAACACATATTCGCCATGCTTTAGTCTTTTTACAGTCCCACGAATAAAAAAAAATTTTAACATTCACTTTTACCATATCACGGTATTTCTTAACATTTAAAATAACAGTTCACATTGTATATAAGAACATATCGACATGCCGTTAATTTTACACATTTGAAAACATACATTAGTAGTACATTGTTAACTTTTATTCTTTTCAAAGCAAGTGCCAATTCTTTCTACATTGAAATACTACATTTCAAAAAGTCTTTCAGACTAAACTTCTTTCTTGCTAGAATGTTTTAAATAAAATTTATACAATAACTTTTTACAATATTTAAGTCTTTACACAACGCTATTATACATCAACTTTAGTTTTACGCGCGAGTAATTGAAAAACATAATATCAAAATCGGTAACAACTGATTTCTCGCCGTTTTGGCGATAAAGGTAGACCTCGCATGAGGTAAATCTTCTTGAAATCTGCCACTTGCAGTAAGAATGAAAGATTAACTTAAGTTTGCAAAGTAACATAAAATTTTACTTATCTTTGTGATATTCGGACATCCTTTTCTGGGCCCAGTCTTTAAAGGTATTGCAGATAGTAGTTTGATTTATCCTCCTTCTTGTACGGGCTCGCCCTTCAGTGCCTTCCTCTGGAAGCTTCCTTTTTTCACCAGTTCGGTCACCCTTGAATACCTTCTTTTTCTCCTCTGCTTGTGGTCTTGGCCGTTTGATGGCAGCTGGTCTTGGCGGAACCGGGAAACTTCTTTCGTGTTCCTGCTTGGACCTCGTTGCTGGCCGTTCAAATTTTCCTTGTACTTTTTCCTCCGCCGCTGATGGCCCTTCCGCAGTTCGGCGACTTTTGCTGCGGAGAGTCCTGTCGGATGAGTAGATCTTCCGTTTTAGAGCCGGGTTATAGTTGCCGTCATTTCTCTTCAGATACGTCGTCCTTCTCCCTTCTTCATTCTGGGGGTGTTCGTGAACTCTCTTTTCTGGACGGTGGAACGGCTTCTTTTTCTTGCTACCTTCAATTTTTCCGCGGGGCAATTTTCTTTTCACTTGCTCCTGCCTCTTATTGGCTTGCCCTTGTACTTGTCGTTTTTCCACCTCTGGAGGTTGTGCCTGCGGTGTCTGCCGTGCCGGATCCTGCAAAAGATCTGAAAATATTTGCATTTTATTACGATCGAAGTAGGGCTTGATTTGATCAATGTTTGCAGAACAGGTTTCACCATTTCTGGCTTTTAATACTACTACAGCGTGAGTTATTTTTTCTATAACATATGGTTCTTCAAATCGTGGAAAAAATTTGGCAGTTTTATCTTCTGGTGCTGAAGAAAGTGAATGCTTAATTTTTAAAACTTCATCCCCTACTTTATAAGTTACTCCCCGTCGTTTCAAATCATAATAGAGTTTCTGTTTTCTTTGTGCTACTTCCGTATTCTTCTTTGCTTCCTTAATTAGTTTTTCTATATCACCCATTTTAAATTCTGGGGCTCTTTGTTGCACATAAAATAATTTATCTAACGGTGTTATAATCTTTCTGCCTAGAAATAACTCAGCAGGAGTTTTGCCCGTTGTATCATGTTTTGCGGTCCTAAGGGCGAAAGCAAATTCATTGACATAGTTATCCCAGCTTTTATGAAAATTTTTAACATAACTACGGATAATTTTCACTATATTTCTATTGACCCGTTCCGCTATATTTGATTGCGGCCGATACGGGACCATTTTTAAATGACGTATGCCCAGTTTTTGGCACATGTCTTCAAATATATTACTTACAAATTGAGGACCATTATCCGATATAACTTTTAGGGGCGCCCCGTATTTTAAAATATATTTATTTAAAATAGAATCAGTAACTAATTTCGCGGAGGCTCGTTTTAAGGGAACAATTTCGGTCCATTTACTAAAATGATCAACCATAACAAGGAGATAGCGACTTTTATTTAACTGACTTTTTGGGAAAGGGCCCAATAAATCGATGCCAATTATTTCATTTGGAAATTCGGATTTAATACTATTTAGAAACCCGGCCGGGCGGAAATTAATATAATTAACTGCTTGACATGTTGGGCAGGACTGGACATACGCCCTTGTTAACTTTTGCAGTTCAGGAAAGTAGACTGCCTCGCGTACGCGTTGGACAGTTTTTCGAATACCAGCATGAGAAGCTAAAGGGCTGTCATGGAGCTCCTGCAGGATATTTAATCTAAGACTAGCTGGGATAACAGGTCGAAATTCGTTGTTGGAATTCGTAGTTTTTGTATAAAATAATAGACCATCTATTAGTTCGTAATGAGCCGCCCTATTTCTTATCGCCGCAATATCTTGGTGGCTAAAATTTTCAGGATCCTTCAAGTACTCATAAATGCTTCCAAACTCAGGATCCTTACCCAGTTCGGTTATTACAGTTTCTCGGGAATTTATTGTACATGCTGTAAGCATTGCCACCTTTACGGTATTTCCTTGTTCGTCTATTTTAATTCTTGATAGGGCATCTGCTACGATATTTTCCTTTCCAGGGGTATGCTTGATTACCAGATTATATTCTTGCAGCTTGATTGCCCATCTTAAACCTGGGGGATAAATTTTTCCCTGAGTACAATCTGGTTACCGCCGCATGATCAGAATATACTGTTATCGGCGCCTTTCCAAAATAGACTCGGAACTTTTGCACTGCTAACAGAACTGCAAGTGCCTCTCTCTCGGTCGCGGAATAGTTTCTTTGTGCTTGATTTAAAGTTCGGCTAAAAATGCCACGGGCTGCTGATTTTGCGAAAGTACCGCTCCTACCGCATAATCCGAAGCATCCGCTGAAATTTCTAAATTCTCATCCTTTTCAGGAAATTTCAACACAGGGGCTTGCGTTAATGCTTGTTTTAATTTTTCGAAAGCACTATTGGCTTCGTCCGTCCACGAGAATCTTGCCTTTTTCCTTTTTAATTTTAACAATGGCTCAGCGATAGCCGCAAAATCTTTTATAAAGGACCTATAATATGAACAAAGTCCTAGAAAAGAAGAGAGCTTCTTTGCCGTGTTTGGAGTCGGATACTTTTGTACAGCGATTATTTTTGATTCATCTGTCTCGATCCCTTTTTGAGATATTTTGTAACCTAAATATTTTAATTCAGGGGCTGCAAATTTGCACTTTTCGACATTAACTTTTAGACCGGCCTCATTTAATAAAGAAAACACCTGTCTTAAATCCTGTACATGTTGGTCTAGATTATCACTAGTAATAATGATATCGTCTAAATAGATAAATGTGGACTTTCCAAGAACAGGTCTTAACACAATGTCCATGCATGGCTGAAATGTTGCCGGGGCCCCTGAAAGGCCAAACGGCATACGCAAAAATGCATAAGTGCCAGACTTGGTTATAAAAGCAGTCTTAGGCATGTCCTCAGGCATAACCCCTATTTGAAAATAACCAGTCGTTAAGTCTAAAGTCGTCATAAATTTGGTTGATTTTATGTTCCTTAAAATTTCTTCTATGATCGGTAACGGATATACCGGATATTTAGTTATGGAGTTTAATTTACGGTAATCAATAGCGAATCTCCATCTTTTTGGATGCGTCAAAGGATAGTCATTATTTTTCTTACATAAAACCACCGGGCTAGCATAACTACTTGAGATGGGCGTTATGATCTTTTTACGTAGCATATCGGTAATATGCCATTCTATAATTTTTTCCTTATTCTTATCATACCGGTATGGTTTTTGACGAACTGGCATTGCATCTCCGGTGTCAATACTATGGTTAGTAACCTGAGTAAATCCTGGAATATCACTAAATAACGAAGCAAATTCACTTACCACTTGTCGGATTCTTCCTTGCTCGTCATTAGGGAGGTGGTCAAGTTTTAACATCGGCGGTTCAGCGTTTTCTGTACGAACTGGTTTCATTGTCAGCTTAAGGGACGCTTCATTAAAATCCAGCGTAGCTTGTGCTTCTGAAAGAAAATCTATTCCTAAAGTTAAATGTGCTTGCAGATTCTTTACTATAAAAAACATCACCTTTACTTGTTCGTCCTTGATACGGATATACAAAGGTACTTTACCTACGCACTTACCTCCTTGCGCCGCTAACACTGTCGTATTATCCGCATTATATATGCGGTATTTGCGAAAATACTTCCTAAAAAAATCTTCTGCCACAAAGGAACACTGCGCGCCGGTTTCCAGGAGTGCGGTGGCTGGGATATTATTCACCAAGACTTCAATCTTCGGAAGAGTCAAATTTTTCACCATTACTGTATTTAACTTGTAGGAAGAGGGGTTTTCGTGGCCTTCGGATTTCCGCATCCTCTCGTCAGCAGGAATCCGTTTTAGTTTAAATTATTTTTCCTTTCCGTGCTTTCCTTCCTTTTCCACTGGCCTTGAGACTTTTTTCCTGGGTTGCTATTGAACTGTCGACGTTCGCCGGCTGTTTTTGAATGCTCGGGTTTCCTTGCCCACTGATTCGCTTTTTCTCCGTAGCCATGTGCTTGAGTTTGCTGTAGTCTTGGCGTACCAAATTGGTTTCGCTGTTGATACTGGCGTCTTCTTTCGACGTCCGCCGTTCTTCTACTTTCAAACTGGATTGCTAGCTCAAATAACTTTTCCTGTGTAGTCGGATTTCTTAATTCAATAAAGTCTTGCACTTGGGGCAGTAACCTCGGCAAAATCACTTGAATTATTTCAGGATCCGGACGGTTTCCATACAAGAGTTTGAAAACGTGAATTTTTCTTAAAATAAAGCTCGAGAGGTTTTCGATTCTTTGTTGATATATACTGAAAAGTTCCGTTTCTAATTTCGCACGATCCCTTACAACAGGGAAGGCTTTTAGTAGGGCAGTCTTGAAATTTTCGTAAGTATAGGTGGGACTTCCTGCTTGACCCAAGAGACTTCTGCCTATACATTTGAACCAGTTAAGCGCTTGGCCCCTCAAAGCGCTGGTAGCTAAGGTAACTTTTTGAAACTCGTGCACGGGGTAGAGCATGAAGTGGTCATCCAAGTTTTCCAAAAAACTGGTTACCGGTGAGTTTCCATTAAATGTTGCTTCGGGTTTCATCGAAGTGCGCATGGTCTGGACGATGTAACCAAATCCTTCCAGGGCGGCAGCTGGCATTTCTGGATTCTGAGCCGTTTCTGCAGGCAGCACAGTTTCTTGTTGAAACTCGGCCATGGTTATTCTTCTTCGTTGGGCGCCACTATCAGGTTCAATGTTCCTTTTTACCTTCTTCGGGAACATACAAGGACCTGACTCGGAACAGAGAGCTTACTAAAGCTATGTTCACTAATTGTGGTAAGTAGACAGGATACACATGAAGGGTATACAAAACCCTTTATTTTTCTCTATATACAATAACTTCCGTACTTCGGAATACACTGACCCGCTACTTGGGGTCTAACGTAAAAGTATAAAAATAAAACTAAACTCTAATTTAACTTTAGAATAATAAACGTGGAAGATTGGCCTTATATTAACAGGAAGCGTATGTAGTACAGAGAACTGTGAACACTACAATACGTTTAAATTTATCAAGAGGATTAAAACCTCTGGCCTGGAAGGCAACAAGCAACTGCGTAACTTCTAAGGTAAGCGGCCTGCTTCGAACTCACTGCTTCCTCTCTCTCGCTTGGCAAAAAGCCACAACTTAAATACTTGGCGTTCGCCAGACAAACTTTGCATAAAAACATTAACGCTTATAATTCTGGCCGGAAGTAGAAAATAAGAAGTGATAGTAAATATTTAAAATAAAATAAACGTTAGTAAAACTTAAGATCCTTACAAACTTAATATAATAATTTTACAATTACCAAATATTTTTACACAATGTATCTGAAAATAGATAAAGATAAGACAATACAGACAAAGAGAAAAACAAAAATATTTCAGCGCATTCTTTTTATAATATAAATGTTCATTTTACTTGCTTTGCACGTGATGCTGTCATTTCATCTGTTACTTAATTAAAATTTTCACATTGTTCTATGTCTTAAAATGAGAAATTAAAGATAATGACCTAAAACTGCAATATTATCTTACAGTACAAGTGAAAAAATTGATAGTTTCACTCACGCGTGTCGGATTTTCGCAATGCTTATGGGGTCCCACAAAATTTTCATAAATATTTTGGGGTCGTGGAAAAATCTATGATAAAAAAGGATCACGACTGAAAAAAAGTTTAAGAAACCCTGTTTTAGACCAATCAGTTTCCTGATGCCAACCCATTTTTTTGCCTGTTTTGTTTCTCAGCCGAATTATGTTTCTGTGGACACTTTTCTATATGTTTACTGTTTCAGCTGAATAGCGGGTATTTAATTATGGCAAAGCACACGAGGGCTATCTGCCTAGGGGGAGGGATGCCTTCGTGGAGGAGTTTCTAAGAGAACTGGCTCGTATACACGTTACACATGGGAAAAACGCCCATGCAGCCAGCCCGTTCACGGGATTCGAATCTCGGACCGAACTACCAGCGTTCAGCGACTTTACCGCTCGGCCGCTGGTGGGCCCCATTTCAGCTGAATGGAAAAACAAGCTAACATGTTTCAAATGCCTATTAGGGGAAGAGGATCAAATGCCCAACATTATTATTATCTCTATTTTTCTCCTGTTTCAATTCTGAGTTGAATTATTTTTTTTTAAATATTGAAAAGCATGTACTAAAATATCTCGAAATGAAAAAGTGGGATAAATAAATGTATAAATTACTTTTTTCTAGGAGTGTAGGAGTTCTTGTATATATATATATATAAAGAAATTTAGAACCAACTTTTCACAAAGACTAAAAAATTGAAGTTCAAATGATCTTCATTAAATCCTATAAATGTAGAATACGAATACTTTAAAATGTAAAAACTAACACGTTGCCTGCCGCGCGCATTTTATGTGATTTTCTCATGACACCAACTTGAAATTTTTATTATGCGATATATATTGTGTTGAAATATTATCTGCAGAACATAATGTTATACATAATCATGCTTAATGCATTTTTCATGCTGGGGGTAACCAACGACCCCCAAACATCTGTATACCATTTTTGCGATTTATAATTTAAATTTTTACGATTTATTATTCTTCAAATCATTATACTAACGATGGTACTATTTAAAAATTTATCAGTATCAATATTTATTCTAATTATGTATTTTACTATTGGTCGCATTGCCGGTGGCACCCACAGTGCTGTAGCCAAGTCGTGCTGGTCACCGGTGACCCCCACGGCGGTCAACATGTTAAAATAAACCATCACAAGAAAAACCAAAAAATAGTATAAAAGAACAAGAAAGGCGAGGAATCCAACCAACTTCAACATAATATCGTCAAGAGGAGGTAGTCAAATTTAATTACATTTCCCCTTCTAAAACAAAATCCTTGCTTTTCTGTATCCAGAATCAGTTGATGAACCATTTCAATATATTTTTTATCTAATAGTTCACCCGAAAATTCTAGTTCTCCTCAAAGCGAAGGAAAATCATTAAAAATATCTTCCAATTTAAAAATATTTTTCTAATCTAAAAAGAATCTTAAAAAAAAAAAAAATGAAAACATGCATTTAAAAATGTAGAAAAAATTAAAATTCTGCAGTGGAAAATCTTTGAAAGTTCAAAATAATCTTAACACAAAACTTTACTAGAACCTCTTATCAAACAGCCGTAGCAAAGGGAAATGGGGGGGAAGTAAAATCATTAAAAATATCTTCCAATTTAAAAAGATTTTACTAGTCTAAAAAGAATATTTGATATTCTACATTTACAGAATTTTATCAATTTGAATTTGAATTTTTATTCTTTCTGAAAAATTGGTTCTAAATTTCTTTCTTTATATATTTACTGATTAATTTTTAGCAGGATAATGCACGAAAATTTTTGGAAGGTTTATAAATTTTCCTATTAAAAATTATTTGTATATACATAGACCAAACGCATCTGTATGCAGTGGAATATAGACTAGAAGAGAAACACGCTAATGTGACAATCAAAATCGTAAAAAACAACCTTATATTTAGCGTAGGTATAATGAAACACTCAATCGATTTCGAGGGCAGCTAAAGGTCCCTCCTCATCAGGAGAAAGAAATACATAGAAAGAAGAAAATAGGAATCACAGAAACACGTGGTGCTTATCAGCACTGCACGTGGTTATAACTAGATTTTTAATCAGAGTTGCACTGGCCGCCTACTTTTACTGAGCCAGGCTGTCTGATCAAGCATAAAGAAATATTAGCGAAGTTAAAATAGGGAGCGAGGGGCAAATGCACATTACGCTCAAAATCTGAACTTCAAATAATGGAAAGCAACCACTGAACGGATTTTTATACCCTCTGGTAGTACCAAGTGCGAGGAGGTAACGCCATCTATCGGCAAAAATAATTGAATTAAGATAGTAGAATTTTAAAGGCATTAGGAAGGACTGGATTGGACTTCCAATCATTAACTAAACTTTCTAAATCTTTGTGAATGTGAAAAGCCTCAAGAAAATCCAATTTGCCTATGGAAGAAGCCTTTTGGATGATTTTTGCAGACCCAAAATCAAAATTATGGTTAAAAGTCCAGCTATGATACGCTATTGAAAACTTGTTAATTTCCCCTTTTTTGACATAAGATTCATGTTCCTTGATACGAAACTTCAACGCTCTTTTTGTTTGGCCAATATATCTTAAACCACACTGACATGATATACTATAAATTCCCCAAGAATTCAAGACAGAAACGCAATCTTTTAGAATCGAAGGGTGAATTTTATTAATAGGGGAGAAACCGACTTGAAAATTGAATTTCTGGAGAATCCGTGCAATTTTATAGCTAACAGAAGGATAAAATGGAAGCACGACAAGGTCATTGATATTATTTCTAACAGTGGAATGTCTTCTTTGATGGGAATCTGAAAATTTTTTGACGGCTTTATCAATAATCACGGGAGAAAATTCACGGTCAATCGCAACTGCTCTCAAATAATTAAGTTCATTGGTAAGCAAAGATTCAGAGGAACAAACTTTTAGCGCGCGGAAAACATAATAGTAAAAAGAAGCCATTTTTTGCTTAACAGGGTGGCATGACTTGGCATGGGGTGGTAAACAAACTGCAAAGGGTTTACGGTACACAGTGGTGCTAAAATCGGTTTCATTGCGGATTATAAGAATATCGAGGAAGGGGAGGGAATTGTTGGATTCAATTTCAAGAGTGAATTGGATGGCTGGATCAATTGAATTCATAATAGATAGAATTTCGGATAAATCCTCTTTATAACCGTCAAAAAGTGCGAAAGTGTCGTCAACATACCGAATCCAAAGACGAAAAGATAATTTATCAAATAATTTCATCTCAAAATAGTGCATATAAATGTCAGCAAGTACCGGACTGAGAGGATTACCCATAGCCAATCCTTCAACTTGACGAAAATATGCATTTTGGAAAACAAAGTGGGTTTGACTTAGAGAAACTTTAGTAAGCGAAACCAACTCATTAATTTCAGTATGTGTGAAGTGAAATTCCCGAAGCCTAGTTTCAAGACAATTTAATGCTCCTTCGACCGGAACATTACTAAACAATGATTTGACATCAAATGAAACCATAATGTGGGGAAATATTTTTAAGTTTATCAATGACTTCAACAGAATTTTTTACAGTGTGAATATTGTTATCAAGTAGAGGAGAAAATCTGGAAACTAAATATTTGGCCAAAGGATATGAAGCAGTGCCTATGTTGGAAACAATTGGTCGAAAAGGAATACCGGTTTTGTGGACTTTTGGAAGAGCATAAAGTCTAGCGCAATTAGTAATAGGCGGAATAAGTGATTTCTTCAACTGAGTTGGCAGAATGTGGGAAGATTTAATAGCACTTTTTACTTTCATGAGGTCCGAAGTTGAAGGATCTTTAGGGATCGAGCAGTATGGGCCTTCATTTATCAATTTAGAGACTCCAGTAATATATGTGTGTTTGTCCATAACAACGATCTGTCCGCCCTTATCAGCTTTAGAGATAATGATATTAGTATCAGAATGAATTTCACGAAAGATCTCATTTTCCTTTTTGCTAAGATTAGAACCCAAAGATTTATTGTTAAAATTAACGTTATGAGTAATTAGGTGGCGGATTGTATCCTTCTGCGTTTTGGAAATTTTGGAGAATTTAAAGGCTTTCTCTATAGGGGCGATGATTTGAGGAATTGAAGGCTTAGATGTCTTTGAAAAGTTGAAATTATATTTTAATACTTTTAACTGATCCTCCGAAAGATTCCTATTGGAGATATTAACGATGGAGTTAACGTTTACAGTGGGAAGATCAGCTAGATAATTGGGACTATCCGACTGGTGTGTGAGTTTTTGGAATTTAGAAATGAGCACATTTTTATGCCGTTGACAAACGGTATCGGTTCTAGACCAGGATGTATGTTCAAATGAGGAAAAATTTTCAGTGGAATTAGCAATTTTTAAATGGAGGTAATATAATTCAAATTCAATTTTAGATAAACGTTTGCGTGTGTCCCTTATAATGTGACGAAGAAGTGCCAATTTGAATTTATGCAAAATTTTTGAAACGTGAACGGAAGCTTTAAGGCTACATTTCACATGTATAAATTTGGGAATGAAATTTTGATGTTTGCATTTAAGTAGAAACTGTAGATGATTCAAGAATTTCGTACGCTTAAGGCGTAACTTACAAAATCGGTTCCTGTCAGTGGACATATTGTGAAAAGGGCACAAGCAAGAAACAAGTGAACAAAAGAAATGTAATTCCGAAAGTCCAAACAAATAATTACTTATAACATGAAAAAAACACCAATAAATAATGAAGACAATTTTCATCAACAAATGACAAAAACATTCCAAAAGGAGAGAAACATCCAATACTGAAAACCAATAGCCACGTGGAAAGAAGCAACGAAAGTCAAAATCTTGCACGTGGTAAACCGAAAAAATATAGAATTACCTCGAAAATGCCGGTAAGCTGCCCTCGAAATCGATTGAGTGTTTCATTATACCTACGCTAAATATAAGGTTGTTTTTTACGATTTTGATTGTCACGTTAGCGTGTTTCTCTTCTAGTCTAGTTTGTGCTATCAACCGGCATTTTCGAGAATATTTTACTGTTTATTGTTTTACCACGTGCACCATTTTATTTACTTCTTTCCACGTGGCCATCATTTTTTCGGATTTGGTTTATGCTATCAACCGGCATTTTCGAGGTAATTCTATATTTTTTTCGGTTTACCACGTGCAAGATTTTGACTTTCGTTGCTTCTTTCCACGTGGCTATTGGTTTTCAGTATTGGATGTTTCTCTCCTTTTGGAATGTTTTTGTCATTTGTTGATGAAAATTGTCTTCATTATTTATTGGTGTTTTTTTCATGTTATAAGTAATTTTTTGTTTGGACTTTCGGAATTACATTTCTTTTGTTCACTTGTTTCTTGCTTGTGCCCTTTTCACAATATGTCCACTGACAGGAACCGATTTTGTAAGTTACGCCTTAAGCGTACGAAATTCTTGAATCATCTACAGTTTCTACTTAAATGCAAACATCAAAATTTCATTCCCAAATTTATACATGTGAAATGTAGCCTTAAAGCTTCCGTTCACGTTTCAAAAATTTTGCATAAATTCAAATTGGCACTTCTTCGTCACATTATAAGGGACACACGCAAACGTTTATCTAAAATTGAATTTGAATTATATTACCTCCATTTAAAAATTGCTAATTCCACTGAAAATGTTTCCTCATTTGAACATACATCCTGGTCTAGAACCGATACCGTTTGTCAACGGCATAAAAATGTGCTCATTTCTAAATTCCAAAAACTCACACACCAGTCGGATAGTCCCAATTATCTAGCTGATCTTCCCACTGTAAACGTTAACTCCATCGTTAATATCTCCAATAGGAATCTTTCGGAGGATCAGTTAAAAGTATTAAAATATAATTTCAACTTTTCAAAGACATCTAAGCCTTCAATTCCTCAAATCATCGCCCCTATAGAGAAAGCCTTTAAATTCTCCAAAATTTCCGAAACGCAGAAGGATACAATCCGCCACCTAATTACTCATAACGTTAATTTTAACAATAAATCTTTGGGTTCTAATCTTAGCAAAAAGGAAAATGAGATCTTACGTGAAATTCATTCTGATACTAATATCATTATCTCTAAAGCTGATAAGGGCGGACAGATCGTTGTTATGGACAAACACACATATATTACTGGAGTCTCTAAATTGATAAATGAAGGCCCATACTGCTCGATCCCTAAAGATCCTTCAACTTCGGACCTCATGAAAGTAAAAAGTGCTATTAAATCTTCCCACATTCTGCCAACTCAGTTGAAGAAATCACTTATTCCGCCTATTACTAATTGCGCTAGACTTTATGCTCTTCCAAAAGTCCACAAAACCGGTATTCCTTTTCGACCAATTGTTTCCAACATAGGCACTGCTTCATATCCTTTGGCCAAATATTTAGTTTCCAGATTTTCTCCTCTACTTGATAACAATATTCACACTGTAAAAAATTCTGTTGAAGTCATTGATAAACTTAAAAATATTTCCCCACATTATGGTTTCATTTGATGTCAAATCATTGTTTAGTAATGTTCCGGTCGAAGGAGCATTAAATTGTCTTGAAACTAGGCTTCGGGAATTTCACTTCACACATACTGAAATTAATGAGTTGGTTTCGCTTACTAAAGTTTCTCTAAGTCAAACCCACTTTGTTTTCCAAAATGCATATTTTCATCAAGTTGAAGGATTGGCTATGGGTAATCCTCTCAGTCCGGTACTTGCTGACATTTATATGCACTATTTTGAGATGAAATTATTTGATAAATTATCTTTTCGTCTTTGGATTCGGTATGTTGACGACACTTTCGCACTTTTTGACGGTTATAAAGAGGATTTATCCGAAATTCTATCTATTATGAATTCAATTGATCCAGCCATCCAATTCACTCTTGAAATTGAATCCAACAATTCCCTCCCCTTCCTCGATATTCTTATAATCCGCAATGAAACCGATTTTAGCACCACTGTGTACCGTAAACCCTTTGCAGTTTGTTTACCACCCCATGCCAAGTCATGCCACCCTGTTAAGCAAAAAATGGCTTCTTTTTACTATTATGTTTTCCGCGCGCTAAAAGTTTGTTCCTCTGAATCTTTGCTTACCAATGAACTTAATTATTTGAGAGCAGTTGCGATTGACCGTGGATTTTCTCCCGTGATTATTGATAAAGCCGTCAAAAAATTTTCAGATTCCCATCAAAGAAGACATTCCACTGTTAGAAATAATATCAATGACCTTGTCGTGCTTCCATTTTATCCTTCTGTTAGCTATAAAATTGCGCGGATTCTCCAGAAATTCAATTTTCAAGTCGGTTTCTCCCCTATTAATAAAATTCACCCTTCGATTCTAAAAGATTGCGTTTCTGTCTTGAATTCTTGGGGAATTTATAGTATATCATGTCAGTGTGGTTTAAGATATATTGGCCAAACAAAAAGAGCGTTGAAGTTTCGTATCAAGGAACATGAATCTTATGTCAAAAAAGGGGAAATTAACAAGTCTTCAATAGCGTATCATAGCTGGACTTTTAACCATAATTTTGATTTTGGGTCTGCAAAAATCATCCAAAAGGCTTCTTCCATAGGCGAATTGGATTTTCTTGAGGCTTTTCACATTCACAAAGATTTAGAAAGTTTAGTTAATGATTTGAAGTCCAATCCAGTCCTTCCTAATGCCTTTAAAATTCTACTGTCTTAATTCAATTATTTTTGCCGATAGATGGCGTTACCTCCTCGCACTTGGTACTACCAGAGGGTATAAAAATCCGTTCAGTGGTTGCTTTCCATTATTTGATTGGACATTGACATCATTGATTGTTTTGGATTAACAGCGATGGCTGCTAACAGCGATGGACGTACGAGCTCTGAACTCCGTAATGTCAATGCGAATGGTATCCAGAATACGGCGCCGCCAGCGGGCAATCAACCTACTTCTCCTCCGCCTTTACAGATCCAAACTGAAATGGAAGTCACAGCAACCACTCCACCTGCCTGTCCTTCTGCACTAGAGCTATCTAAGAGCGCTATCCAGATCTACTCACTCAAAAATCGGCATACAGACCTCCTTTTCGATATTCAGCGTCTTCAAAGAACAGAGACACCGAATAAGGAGCTGATGATCAAGCAGTTGCAGGATGAGGGTGAGAAAGTTTTATTTTCCTTGCATACCCTCTGCACTAAACTAGGCATAAATTTATTTACCCTCCCTGCCACTGAAGAGGAATTCTTCAAAGAATGCAAAAAGTCTTCTAAAACCCCCGATTCTGATCCCAAAACTCAAAATTCTAACGCTAAAACTCAAAATTCAAATCCACCCTCATCCTCAGCCAATCAAAATCCTCCAAAAGAAAATTCCAAAATTGATTCCAAAAAACGAACCAGACCCACAGACAATGAAGGATTTGCAGTTCCTCCTAAACATTTAATAGCCAAAAAACCATTACCCAACACTAATAATAATGAAAACATTACAACATCCAATTCTTTCACAACCATACAAAACTCTGATAACACTGAACACTCCACGCAGCAGCCGGCTGTCACTCAAACACCAAAAATTCAAGCACCACCTCCAATTTTCATAAAACCGCGAGCTGATTGGTTCTTTCTCCTCAATCAGTTACGCCGACACGCACCAACTGTTCTTTCCAAACAAAACATAGATTTTCTTAAACTCACAACCACTAATGAAAATGATTATAGAACAGTTGTTAGAGTCCTCACAGACAATAATATTGAATTCAAGTCCCATACACTCAAAGCAGATAGACCACTTAAAGTTGTCATTAGGGGATTACCCTCAAATACACCTCTCAACGTTGTACAGACTGCGGTTAAAGTGCTTGGCTTCAAAATTCACAAAATCTCTCAACTAAAGAAATGGAAAACCAAAATGCCAATGCCTCTCTTTTATTTGCAAATCTACAATAGCCTTAAAGCCGAAGAAATCTATTCCATAACTGAACTCCTTGGAACTGAAGTATCCATGGAGCACTTCAAAGGACAGAAGGGTACCTCCCAATGCTGGCGTTGTCAGGGATTTTTTCTTTTCATTCATCTGAAGTTTGCACCTTACCAAGACGATGCGTCAGATGCGCTGGGCCGCATCAAGCCAAGGAATGCACTAAACCCTTCGAAGAGCCGAACAAATGTGCAAATTGTTCAGGAAACCATGCTGCAAACTGGCGTTCCTGCCCGAAGTTTCCAGGCTCCAAAAACAGACAACCTCCACAGCCAAGTACCAGACCCAGTCAGACCGTTGACAACACTAACAAATTTAACTTACAACATAATACATTTCCAGTTCTGCCGGCTGCACACAGTCCCAGTGCAAATAATATTCGCCCTGGAGTCTCATACTCTGCTGCCCTTACGGGTATGCAACAGACTGCACCTCAAATTCTTCCAAATTTATCGGTCCCCTTAGGAGCAAATTCCACTCTAAATTGTACCGAGATCCTTTTGGCTGTAATCCAAATTTCAAATCAGCCTGGCATTGACCAGAGCAAATTACTTCTGGCATTCAAAAACGCCTTACCGCAGCTCAGAGTGGCTCCATCTGGTGCTGACGCGGCTTACTACATCTTTGAGAGTTATATTACTCTCCAATTCTCTGATTCCCACATTCATTAAAATTCAATACTTTGAAAGGGTTGAAAAATCTTAAACTATGCACCTGGAATGCTAATGGCATTCTTTCCAAATTCCATAAGTTTAGAGACTATGTAGAAGAGAAGGATTTTGATATCATTTTTGTCCAAGAGACCAAACTCCAGCCAGGGAGAGATCCCAAGCTTGTAGATTATGCACTATATAAAAATGACAGACAAGCTTCAAATACACGTGATGTTTATCATGGTGGCACTTGTATTTACATAAAAAATTCCATCCCGCATCGTAGAATTGACACACCAAATATGAGCAAACTTGAAGCAACAATCATCGAAATTTTTATTCAAAATTCACCATCCCTAGTTATGATCTCTGCCTATCTCCCACCAGGTGGAAATTTTCCTGTGGTAGATTTCAATAAACTGCTCAATTTTTCAAATAATCTTATCATAGCTGGTGATTTAAATTGTCACCATCAGCATTAGCGTTGTCATAGATCAAACCCTGCTGGTCGTGGCCTTCTAAAATGGGCTCAGTGCGCCCAAATTAAAATTATTGCGCCGAATTCCCCTACTAGATATGGTTCACGGGGTGCCCTTTCATTCATTGATTTGGCACTCTTTCGAAACATCCCTTTTGGATATCACGTGACTGTTGAAAACTGTTTATCTTCAAATCACAACCCCGTGATCATAGACCTTAACTGTACTATTTTTAATCAAAATTCTCCGGCACTCGTCTCTACAAACTGGGACAATTTTTGTTTCAAACTTAAAAGTAAAAATCCGCCCTCCCTTCAAATTAAATCCAGCCATGATATAGACTCGGCAGTTGATCATTTAACGACCATTTTAACAGATACTTATAAGGAAGTATCAAAACCCACCCTTAGACCCAATTTTCGTAAATTACCTCAAGAAATTAAAATCAAAATTAAAGAAAAGAATAAAGTACGGAGACTTTGGCAAAGAAATAGAAATCCTGGACTAAAAATTCAACTCCGTACTCTCCAAAATGAGATCAAGGCATCATGTGACCAGTTCTTCCAATCACAATACACGAATTACATTCAGTCCCTAACGACCAATGATAACAGTCTTTGGCGCGCATCAGCCCGCCTACGCAAACACAAATCTAACATTCCGTCCTTAGCTACGGACGCAGTGGTGGCTCACACAGACGCTGAGAAATCCGAACTAATTGCGGATTCTCTTCAAACTCAATTTACACCACATAATGAAGGGATTTTTGCGAACAGCGCAAGTTCTTTCCCACAAGATGTTGAACGTTTCCTCTCCTCGCCTTTCGCGAGAGAAATACAATATACAGTCGGTCACAAAAGTATTCGAACACCGATACCCTATCAGAAAATGACAAGATGGCGTTTTTTTTTCTCTTTCTCTCTGTGTGTCGTGTTATTCCATCCTAGGTTTTCTTCTCCCCCCCATCTTGGAAAAAACTGGAAAAAATTGGTTACGATCTCTTTTTGAATGGTGAGATGCCATTTTGAGAAAATGCTGACGACCCTATCTTGGAGAATGAACATGACCGCTCTACACACCCTTTTACTCTCTCTCTCTCTTTTTGAATTGGGAAGCCATTTTGGGAAAAAGCAGACGACCCTATCTTGGAGAATGGAAATGAACGCCTCTCCCTCTCTCTTTGAAATGGGAAGCTATTTTGGGACCCTCTATTCTTGGGGAGGGAGAAAACTGAAGTCTGCATTTCGCTGTCTCTGAATACGGAAAGCCCTTTTGGGAAAAGCGGACCCTCTTCTTCTGATCTTGGAGAACTGGAAATGAACGCTCTACACGATCTCTCTTTGAATTCAGAAGGTATTTTGGGACCTTCTAATGTTGGAAAACTGAAATGAACGCTCTACACCTTCTCTCTCTCTCTTTCTATGAAATGGGTAGCCATTTGAAAACTCCCTAACTTTGGAAAAAAACAGAAATGAACGCTCTACACTATCTCTCTTTGAAAATGGGGGGGGGTGTCATTTTGAGACCTCCCTGCCCTAAACTTGGAAAAAAAACTGAAATGAACGCTCTACACTTTCTCTCTTTGGACATGGGTAGCCCTTTGGGGACCCTCTCCTCTTGGTAGGAAAAAAAAGAACTGAAGTGAAGGCTCTACACAATCTCTCTTGGAATGGGATCCATATTTCGGGAAACGTGGATCACCTCATGCTGGAAAACTGAAGTGAACCACCAAGATTGGACTCTATATAATATTTTTTTTAAAAAAATTGACATCATGACCCTCCTCCCATTTGTTATTAAAAAAATTGTTTTTTTTGTTTTGGTTTTTATCCCATTTCCGATGTGATTTCAGAAATGCAATTCCATAACAGTTCAATTTCATTCGAGGTTAAATGATCTAAACAGTCTTTGACCCACCCATCCGTATGATTATTTTCTTCTCCTTCCTGTTGCACCAAATTTTGTAAGTCCATATAATCATTCCATAGGGGAAGGGCTGGATCCTCACAAGGCTGTCTTGAAACACTTGGAGTCTCTTTGGGATGAGTGGAGGGATCTAGGATGTCTGGACCCGGCTGCAATTCTACCTCCATGATTTCTGGACCCGTTGGAACTTGTTTACCCGGCTGAAATTCTACCTCCATGATTTCTGGACCCGTTAGAACTTGTGAACCCGGCTGTGATTCTGCCTCCATGATTTCTGGACCTGTTGGAACTTGTGGACCCGGCTGACATTCTACCTCTTCGATGTCGGGACTTTTTGAAGCTTGTGGACCCGTCTGACATTCTAGCTCTACGATGTCGGGACAGGTTGGAGGAGAAGAAGAGGATACTGGAAGAGGTTCTGTCTGTGAGGAGTCCGAAAGAGGTTGCCTGTTTGAACAAGTCGGGGAAGAAGAAGAAGAAGAAGAAGCTTCTGGATTCTGAAGCGGATCTTGCACGCCAGGTAGGTTCCGGTAAGTCGACCGTTTTTTAAGAGGTAATTTTTTTTCTTCCTCCTCATCTTCAATTGTGATGACTTCAATTTCATTCCGTTGCCGGGTCGATTTTGTTTCGGGAAATAACGGTTTGGTCCAGCTCCTCTTATCATCTAAGGAAGGGATGGGTAAAGGTGGCGGAGGGTTCTCTTCTTCTTTTTCTTGAAACATCATCGGCGATTGGAAAGAAATCTCCTCTTTCAATTGTTTCCAAAGCGAGTACGAGCACCGATCGACGAGAAAGAGACTCTTCTGGGTTGTGACAATGAGATACTGCGTTTTCGGGGGAACGACATAGTTTTGAAAAGGTCTTGGAATATATTTCTTATATTTCATCCTGTCGCTGACTTTAAAACTTCTTTCCTTCAGATTGGGGGACGATGATTCGTAATAGGCGAGAGGAGCGGCTGTGGTTTGAACAATATGAACTTCGTCCTCAGCCGTCGTTCTCACTCCAAACGTAAAATATCGTTTCGTGAGAAAAATATTCTTCCACCGAAAACTCGTGCGCGGATCTGTATATCGCCGGTCTGTTTGAATGGGCCGTCTCAAAGCTCGATCCATCCGATTCCAAGAGAAGGGAGATTCCTCTTTCGTTTGTTACGATTCGAATAAATTTCTGTATATATTCTGAACGAGCAGGTTGGAGGATTCGACATCTTGGATGAAAGAAACGATCGCTTGATGAGGTGGTAAATGCGGAATAAATGTCGCACAATGACACGCCAAAAAAATTTTCAAGTTGGAGATTTGCTTTAGCGTCTTCAAATCCTCCCCGTTCGAAATCCGTTGAGTTGGAAAAACGTCTAATAGCGACATGGCTCCCAATGGAAAAGAAATGATCTCGCCCAGTACTATCGTCTTTTTATATATCTATATAGACACACACAGACACACATAGAGGCTCTATGACGTCCGTTTTATTTGTTTTTTTTTTGTTTCTCTCTCTCTTCTTTCCAAGAAATCTTATCTCCATGACCTCTTTTTCTTTTCTTAAAAAGATGAATGTGTGTGGGAATGAGGAAGTGAAAGTAATAACTTAATAAACAAAAAATTATCCAACCATGACCTTCTTTTTTTTTCAAAGTCAACCTTTCCATTCCAAGGACGTCCAGAGATAGAGGAAGCAGGGAGAGAGGAGGAGGAGGGAAGGGAAGGTCACACTCTCTTTCTCTCTATAAATAAAAGGGGAGAGCCCCAAAGTCGTATTTTTGTCCAAGTGGATCATGAGGAGGCATCCCCAGCTCACTACGTGTATTCCTTTCAAATATAAATATGTTGATCTTTCCTTTTATATCATCCAAGGAGTCGTTTACCTGAAAGCCTCCGATTTTTCAAAATGTGCGGGTTATTATACCGTGGGGAGTTATC